>NW_006921688.1:4260985-4322662 GCF_000298275.1 Orycteropus afer afer | reverse complement strand
TATTTGTGCTTGTCCTCTTTTTTTATTGTGATGTGAAGGTTTATAATTTTTCTTTGAGGTTACCCTGTGATTTATAATTTTCTCCCTGAGTTTAGAACAGTCCATTCTATCTTGCAACTCTCCTGACTTCCTCACCATTTAGAACTTCTGTAACTACACAGTATTTTCCCACTTTTTGGTTCATAGTTGTCCTTATTTGCCAATTGTTGTCTCTGGTTCCCTGTTTACAATCTTGTAAGCTTCTTTTACTTTGGATATGCCTATAGCTGTGGTTTCTGGGTTTTGTCATCTTGTGTATTAATGGTTGGTTGTTGTTTGCTATTTTTGGTTCTCTGTTCAAACGACTCCGTTTAGTACCTCTTGTAAGGCTGGTCTGGTTTTAACAAATTTCCTTAGTTTTTGCTTATCTGGAAATCTCCGAATTTCACCAGCATATTTCAGGGACAATTTTGCCAGGTGTACAATTTTTGATTGAAAATTATTCTCTTTTAGGGTTTTATATATACTATCCCATTGCCTTCTCGCTTTCATGGTTTCTGCTGAGAAATCAGAGCTTATTCTTACTGGTTGTCCTTCATAAGTAACCTTTTGTTTTTCCCATGCTGCCTTCAGGATTCTGTCTTTGTCTTTGCTTTTGATGAGTTTGATGATGATATGTCTTGGTGATTTTCTTTTGGGGTCTATCCTTTTTGGGGTTCATTGGAATTCCTGAATGGGTATATTCTCATGTTTCATCACATCAGGGAAGTACTCTTCCAACAAATCTTGGTCAATTTTCTCAATGTTTTTTTCTCTTCCTGTTCTGGAATTCCAGTAACACATAGGTTATTCCTTCTGATGGTATCCCACATGAACCTAGGTTTTCTTCATTTTTTTTTTTAATCTTTTTTTCTGAATGATCCCTTTCCAAAGAAGTACTCAGGTATTTGTCTTCAATCTCATTAATTCTGTCTTCCATTGCATCAATCTACTCCTTTGCTCTTCCAATGTGTTATTTCTGACAATTTAGTATTAATCTTCTGGATTTCTATCTGTAGATTTAGAATCATATCTAATTTTTCACTTATTTTTTCATTTTGTTCTTGTATTTTCTTCCATAATTCTTCTAGGGTTTTTTCTGTTGTTTTCCTGGGTCTGTCTCTCAATTCTTTGAAGATACCTAAATGTAATTCTTTTGAATTCCTTATTATCAGAGAGTTCCACTGCTGCTTCTTCCTCAGGGATGTTTTCTATGTCTGTATCCTGCTCCCTTGTTTCTACCACTTTATCTTGCTTTTTTGTGTGGACTGTGATGGTCTATTGTCTCCGAGACATCGTGGCATTGTTGTATTTAGATTTCTGTTAACTGTTTGTGACGAGCAGCCATGGGTGAGTCAGGCTCTTCTTGGTGGTTGTTTATTGTTGGCCCTTTGGTGGAGAAGGAAGTGGTGGGTCTCACTCAGTAAGTGAAGCTGCAGGAGATGTGGGTGTAGTTGTGTTGTATGGAGACTGTTGCTGTCTTCCACTCAGTTAGAAAAAAATAACAATTGAATAACCATCAAAAAGTAAAAGCAAATGGACAAAACACACACTGTGTAATCACACAGGAACAGTAACCAACAAAAGAAGAAAACAAACAATGTAATATCTGGGGAGAGGGCAATAAGAGAAAAAGGTAGAGAAGAAGAAGAATGAAGAAAAAAACATGGGAAAAATGCAAAAAGAAATACAAGGAATAGGGTTAACCATGAGAAAGAAAAAACATTTGCAACCAGGAACAGGAAAAAGAAAAAAACTGAAAACTAGAACCTGGGAGGGGAAGAATAAAGAATAATAGTAAAAAGGGCAAAAGTAATAATAATAGTAGTAGTTTTAAAACCGACAAAAATAAACAAACTAAAAAACAGAAAACAGAAAAAAAAAAAAAAAATTGGGGTAGGGCACCCAGGCTCTGTCCGAGCACAAAGACTGGTATGGAATTCCTGCCATCCCAGAAGGTGGGTGGGAGTGAGGTACGGCAGCACCTCCATTCACCAAGAGAGTGTGGGGTACAAGTGTAACAAGGGGAATGTTGCACCTTTCTAGTCATTCTTGTCTGGAATGTCCTTGTGATTCCTGGCAAGTGGAGCCTGTTCTTAAGTCCCTGGAATCTGGGAGAACGCCGATATCCAAAATCATCAAACCACTTGTAAACATTCAAAATGGCTGCACCCTCTGGACAGGTAAAAGTCCACAGTTCAGACCACCTTCCTCTCCGCTGCTTCCCCTTTTATTCACTAGCCAACAGAGCAGTCCTTCATGCAGGGCTGATTTTTAGGTTAATTCTTAGGACCTACCACCACTCAGCAATATCCAAGCTCTCTGTGCCGTCAGGATTGTTGCCAGACCACAGCTCTGTGTGTCTCCTTTTTTGGTGTTTTCATGCAAACTCTTCTGCTAGTTGGAGTTTAGTCCACTTCTATATCCTTCCCTTCAAGGCTCAGGAGTCCAGGATTATCTTCTGTATCTGTGTTAACTGGTTCCCCTTTTCTTTGTTGAAGAGGGTCTGTGCAGTCTTTCTGCCTATTCCGCCATCTTACTGGAACTCCTATTTCAAAACAGTTTTTAAAAGTTAAAATGGAAAGTGTCTTATTCAAAATGGATTGCAATTTATTTACAGATGGTAAGATTAAATTAAGTCAGTGTAGTCCTTAGAAAGCAAAAAGATTTCCATTCACTTACCCATACGGCTAGGCTTTTCAGTTGAAAGAACATCAATAGAAACACTTCAGGTAAGCCATTCAGTTTTGTATTTTTATTTTAGAATTAGCCATCATTTGAAATCTCACTAATCAGTTTTTCAGTTGACTTTCTTGGCTTTTGCAAGTATACAATATCACGTATAAATAATTACCAATTTCCCTCCTCCTTTTCAATAAGTGTACTTTTTATTTTATTTTATAAATTCTATTTTATTTTTTTGGCCTAATTGCATTGGCCAGCATTCCCAAAACAATATTATGTAACAGCAAGGCTTGGTCTAACCTTTTTAGATTCATGACTTTTTAAACAGGAATTCAGTATTTTACTAAATACTAAAATATGAATTCTAATATTTCACCATTCCTAGTAACAAAATGCTGGCTAGATTTTAGTCAGATATGTAAAATCTTAGGTATATAATTTATTCTTGTTTTACTAAGGATTCTTATTAGAATTCCCCCACCTCCTTTTTGGTATCTCTCAAGATACTCATCAACACCTCACCACCACTTACTGTTGTTGTTGTTGTTGTTATGTGCCGTCGAGTTGGACCCGACTCATAGTGATCCCTCCTTGGGTTTCTGAGGCAGTATCACTACAGAAGTAGATTGCCCCATTAATTCGATCTATCATTATATTCCTACGTTGACTCCTGGTCGGTCACAGTACTATTCTGTTCATGAAATGCTAGCTTCCATTTGACAATTTTATTAAGCATTTTTTGCACCAAATTCTGTGAGACTGTTCTGTAGTCTTCTTTTATTCTTCCATTTTTATTATCATGTTATGACAGCTTTGTAAATATTATCAGGCATCTTATCTTTTTTCCTTTGGTCTCAAACAGTCATCTGGTGCTTGAGTTTTTAAAAATTCAGTGGTTAAGCCTTCAGGGTCTGGTGCTTTTTGGTGGGAACAGTCAGTCTCTTACTAGTAAGATGAGCATTTTCATTTGTGGTTCCAGATCCTATCCCCTCTACTCCTTTCACATTTCCTTGGGGAAACCATCTTTCGTTATTTTCAATCTCTGTTTAACTTATGAATAGGCTTAAGTCTTACCTACCTTAGACACACATCCATGTACACACTTGTACCACAAAATTTTTCCTTATCAATTAAGTCTTAAAATCACTCAGCAAGTATTTCTTCATAAAGTTCCTTATGAAAAATTATCACTTTATTCAAGGCACCAAGGAAATAGAGTACGTTGTAGTTCCTCCCCCTCTACCTTCTCCCAGTCTAGCAGGAAACACAAACAAAAAATGGCGTAAGAAACTAAAAACTTTTTGTATACAAAAACCTGCAACAGAAATGTAAGGCATATGCTATGCCAGGCCATCTCTCTCTCTTACCATTCATTCATGCCTTGCTGAACCTGTACTGAGTAGTTACACTATGCCCCCAATTTTGTTTTAGTGTGTATTCAAGGCACCTCCCTTGTAGTTTTATTCAAATTACTAAATCCAATAACCTCTTCAATTCCTCATCCACCTCTTTGCAGTAATGTAAGTTCATATAATATTTTAAGTTTTCATTTGAGTCTCATGAAAGGTTAGGTAATTATTATTACCATTTTGCAAGGTTCAGATAATTAAGTAATTTATTGATTATCAAAATTCCAATAAGCAGCAGAGTTTGAGCCAGAAATGTATTCATGGCTTTCTGATCCCTAGTCCAGGGCTCCTTCTTTCATACTGCACTAACTCGACATTGCTGATTCTTCTCTTCTTGAAAAGTCCTTTTCTGGTTAATGCAGCATTCTAGTTTCCTTGGCCCCTTATTTCTAGGTTTCTTCTTAATTTCTGTCAAGTGATAATGGGTGCAAAGTATGACATTCATTCTCTCACTTGTTCCTCTGGCATCTCATCTACATTTACAGTATAATCTAAGGAGAAACTCCTTTAAGTTGGAGTTTAAACTTTTTATCTATTTGATGAAACTTAAACATTCAGCATCATAGAATCTGATACTGAAAGGAGCCTTACAGATTACCTACTCCAACACTCTTAATTAATGAAACACTTAAAAAGTTCAAATCATACAGAATTTGAATAGAAATTTAATTAATAAAGACAAAAGATTCTATCACTTAAATGACTCATAAAATAAGTGCATATATTTATAGGGTGATTATGAATTAAAACAAATTTCAGAGTAATTATTGGGCCTTCCTCCATTTTTGAATAGACTTGCCTCTATTTCTAAGAGATTTTTACTTATATGACAATATTGATGTATGAGTCGACTTATCAAAGTGTATTAAAAAAAAATCACAGAATGGCAATAAAGTTGAGACCTACTTCATGCTATATATTCAAGCATTGATGATCTATACTCCAGATTATGTAAGTGAACTGGGCCTCAAAATCACACCCTTGTCTATGACCTAATCTACATGGGCTTGTATAAACCTCTGAGAACAGTAAACATTCAGAACACATTAGTGACCCCTGGTAACATGTTAGCTACCACTACTGCTGCAATGATTACTACTTGTAAATATATTTATATATTATAAATATTATTCACATATAAATATTCACATATTATAATATATGAATATATTTTGTTTCAGTGAGTAGGGCCACAACTCTTACTCATCTAGGAATAGTTTTCCATCCACTCCCAACCTACACATCCCTTAAAACTCAACATCAGAGACTGTAAGGTTCCATATTAACTGCTGAAAATTAAGTCCTCATTTTAAAAGGAAAAATTTCACTCCAACACTTCTAAGCTTTGGGCTGCTCTAAGCTGACTGAAGAATGATACAGAATACATGAAAATTAAGTGGGAGTCTCATGTGAAGCAAAACAGGCTTTTCCTCTTAATAAAGGCACTTCTGTTCAAAATTAAACCCTTCCTTAAACTAGCCCCTCTGGACTTCTCCATTTTTGTTAAAAGTGGCAACATTCTGTTCAGCTGAAAGCTGGTTACCTTAACTCTCTCCCCCATTTTGCAACTCCTTTACTCTCACCCATTGCCTCCCAGACTCTCTGCCCTGGGTGCTGAAGTCAGCCCGCTGTCCTGAGCACTTGCATAGTTCTGAAGTCTCCAAAGTGCTGAAAAGATTTTTTCATTAAGTTTCATGTCAAAACTCATCTGGTAACAAAAATCTGACTTGAATTGATGTGAGGCTATTTGTAGGCTTTATGTAGCCAACTTACTGTGATTATTTCCACGTTTCACTGCAGAGATATTAGTGTTTAATTACAAGGTGATGCCTCCGACTATGCTGGGGATGTTTTATATATATATATATATATATAAAATCATGTTTTCTTTCTACAATCCCCAAAATTCTGAATTTCAAAAGACATCTGGCCCCAGCATTTCAGAGAAGGTATTTGGGCCTGTACAATATTATTCCAAAAACCCTAACTAACGATGCATCCCATTCTTATCTGAAAAGGAGCTTTGGTGGTACTGTAGCTAAGACATTCGGCTGCTAATCAAAAGGTCAGTGGTTTGAACCCACCAGCTGCTCTATGGGAAGAAGATGGGGCAATCTACTTTCAAAAAGATTTACAGCCTTGGAAATCCTCCGGGCAGTTCTATAGTCTGTCCTATAGGGTTGCTATGAGTCACAATCAACTTGATGGCAGTGGGTTGGGTTTGGTTTTCAGATTCTTATCCTTTCTTCCTGATACTCTCCCCTACAACACTTCAAACATTTCAGTCCCCATATATTATCTATTTCCATAGTGATATTGCATCGGAAACCTAAGGAGGGGTCCCCATGAGTCAAAACTGACTCGATGGCAGTGAGTTTGGTTTTTGGTTTTGGTATTTATCACCAAGTCTTAGAATTTCTTCTTTTCAGGTTATCTCTTTGAAGTGCCAATTCCACTCCATCCCTAGGAATCCTTTGGTGATGCAAATGGTACCTGGGCAAAAGGATGGTGGTTGGAATCCACCAAAGGGGCCTCAGAAGACAGGCCAGCTGATCTGCTTCTGAAAAGTCAGGGCCCTGAAAACTTTACGGAGCAGTTCGACTCTGCACACACAGGGTCACCATGAACAGGCATGAGCTCGATGGCAACTAACAATCCCACCCCTATGGCTACCAGGCTGTCCCTGATCATCCAACATCTAAATGACCAGACCCATTGTTTTAACTCACTGCCATCAAGGTCTTCTACTCCAATAGATTAAGAAATGTTTCTAGGTAACCAGTTCAAATATTTCACTCCTTTGCTTAAGAACTCAGTAAAACTGGCACAAATACCTATTAAAAGATTAAAGATAGTTGCTGTGGGATTATAGATGAGTTTTTATTACTTCTTTAAACCTTAGTTTATATACAGCATGAGTTAAGAAGAGCTCCTTCCTTTTTTTAACCTGTTAAAATTTAAAAATTTTTAAAATTAATTTATACTTATTCAATAATTAAAACAAAACAGGTAAACAAAATCAACTAGGATCCTCTCCTGATTATCACCTCAACTGAACAACTTTTGTTGGTTTCCAAGGACTTCTCCAATGTGCTTCTACTAGATCAAAGTTCTCAGCCCCACACCAGTTTGTTTGTTGTCATGGCAAAAGCTACAGATTCCCTCTCAGAATGGCTTGAAACACATATTATGTAGGATTACAGAGAAAACTAGTTATCCTGAAATACAGTTACCAAATGCTATTTTAAAACCTGTATTTGTGATATATATTGTATGTTACACAACATAATCTAGGAGGGGCCCAAAAACAATCATAATTTTGAAGTAGTAATATACACAACTAAAGATATCTGTGGGAGCTCTGGTACCACAGTGGCTAAGGCACTTGACTGCTAACCAGAAGTCTGGTGGTTCAAACCCACCAGCCACTCCTCAGAAGGAAGATGGGGCAATCTACTTCCGTAGTGATACTGCCTCGGAAACCCAAGGAGGGGTCACTATGATCGGGTCTGACTCAACGGCACATAACAACAACAACAACAACAATAGATATCTGTGACTATAGTGTAATATGAAAAATCTTGTGATTTTTCTACTAATAGTGAAGTCACAGGTACTGCTAATACTACTGTGGTTTGTTGCGTAAAATCGTAACAGAAGAAAATGTTAAATTTCAGTAAGAAGTTAGTGAAAATAGAGAAGTAATATTTTTCTCATCTGAATGCACAGACCCCTATGAATTCCATCTACAACTAAAGGGTCAGTGGACCTTAGGTTAAAACCCCTCTGCTAAATCAATCCACTTATATTGCCAACCATTCCCCACACCCACAGGAATCTAGTCAGGCTTGTCTGAACATGTTCAACCCACTTTCTTTCCTAACTTTGATATTGTCCTTGCTTAGAATGTCAAAACCTTAATGACCTATTTAAAACCAACTCAGGTTTCACCTCCTTCTGGAAGCCACACAGCTCTCTCCATTCCTAGAACTCCTAATGTAGATGTGGGTCAATGCCTTACGATTCAACATTTGTTTTCTTACAGTTCCACTTGTGTGTCTCTTCTAAGTTCTAGGATCCCTGAGGACATGTGATAAATGCTGGCATAGAGGACACTGCCTGTATACAATTTAGGGACACAGAATGTGTTCAGTAAAGAAACTGTTCTCAATAATAATATTCTCAGGAGGGACCAATCTCTGGAGAAGGACATCGTGCTTGGTTCAGTGGAGAGTTAGCATCATCAACACGGACTGACACACGGGCTGCAACTATGGGCTCAAACATACTCACTTTTGTGAGGATGGCACAGAACTGATCAGTGTTTTTTTCTGTTATACACTAACTGTTCTGTCACTGTAAGTTGGAACCAACTTGATGATACCCAACAACAACTCAATAATCAATAAACCATGTACTATGAAGACTGCCTGGCCATTTAAGCACCAGAAAGTAATTAAATGAGAAAGCCAAAAAGTGCCACTTTAACTAGCCAAAATAGACCTTATAAATTATGCTTATAGTTCACCTCAGTTTGAGCCTAGACACTCCCAGTATTCAAACCCTGGGAGCTGATTTACTAAGCAGCAATGAATTACAAATAATAAATCATAAAAGGAGTGTTACAGTAGGCATAAACAACCCTGCTTCATTCCAAAAATATTTACTAAGCACCTACTATGTGCCAGGCACTGTTCCAGGTTCCAGAGATTCAATGCTGAAAACAACAGAGGACCTTAAACAGTAACTTGGTGTCAGAACTTCAGACTAGAACCTGGGGCTCCTGACTCTCATTCCGAAGCTCTGAAACAGGAAGCTGTTTCTGTCTTCCAAAAAAGTCTAAGTATGTGTTGTTTTTGTTGTTGTTATGTGCCGTCAAGTCAGAGTTGACTCATGTGACCCCTCCTTGGGTTTCTGAGGCAGTATCACTACGGAAGTAGGATTGCCCAACCTTCCTTCCGAGGAGTGGCTGGTGGGTTTGAACCGCCAGCCTTCTGGTTAGCAGTCAAGTGCCTTAGGCACTACGCTACCGTGTGGAGCTCTCTATTTCAGAAGGCAGCAAATTATATAAAACATTATAAAGACACATGTGGAGCTTAAACATGTAAGCTTCAATTATTTAGAAAATTATCTTCTGTAGAATTTGTTGTTGTTGTTATGTGCCGTCGAGTCAGCCCTGACTCATAGCGACCCCAATACTTAATACCTAATGATCCTAGATGAATGAGGTGCAACGTTTCTCTGAATGGTTATTATTTTAATCACGAATACTTCATAAAGCTTTGTTTTTATTCAAAATGCTCTGCCAAGTTACTTAATCGATTACAGATAAAATATAAAAACTTACCTACCAATATCCTATAGCTGGGGCACCAGTAGTGTTGATGGGAAATATACTCTAAGTTACCTTTTTCATTGAGCAGAAGGGACCAAAAGCAGACTTGCTCTCCACACATTTCAATCTCTACTACTGATTAGCACCAAAAAGAAATTATTTTCCTAAAGGGAAGTTTTTAGATTAACACTGAATTGAGAGTGAGTGAGAGAGAAAGGAAGAGGAGGGGGAAGGAAGAAACTCTAACAAGTAAACTAATAGTCTGACACTGCCATACTAGTAACCTAAAGTCAATTGGTCTGAACGTAACTCACTGTCTCCTATCTGATAACTCATTTCTGGACTGATTATTAACAGCAAGATTCTGAAGCTAGTAACCTCAGGGTCCTTAACTCATGCTTTCTTCTCCATATGCAATTAATAGCAAAGTTCCTCTGATCACTCCCACAAAACTCTTAATTGTCTTCATTCCCTCTCCATTCCCACTACAATGTCCTTGTTCAGGTAGGTATTAGCTGGAAAATCATAGTAACTCAGCAATAATCTCTCTTTTTTTAAAAAAATTTTTATTGTGATTTGAGTGAAAATTTACAGAGCAAATTCACTTTCCCTACAGCAGTTCACATACAGTTTGTCTCGTGACATTGACTGTAATTTCCCACAACGCAACAGCTCCCCTCATTCTTCCTCCCCATAGTTACCTTTTCCCTGTATCCTTCCCTCCCATGCACTCCTGCCACCCAAGCTGTCTCCCTCTGCATACACCCTTCTATTCTCTCATGACTGATCTCTCCAAGGGATGTATCTACCTAATGTAAATGTTCAGTTCATATGCTTGTCTTTTAGTAACACAGTAATAATCTCTTATTTGATGGTTTATTCTATTCTTAAGCCTTTCAATGAAACTTCAACACCCTAAAATGCTGGGTGGATCATGGCTCTCTCCTCTGGAGATGAAAGAAATTTTATATACATTTTATGTTGTACCAAACAAACAGCAGAAAGTAGTAACACTCATTGAGCTAGGATATTGGAAAAGAGGCAATGCAGGAAGAAAGGAGACTTGAGGGGCAAGAACTTAGAAAAAAGGAGTCAGAAATGCTAGATCAAATGTAGGAAATAATGGTAACAAGAAAGCCAACTAAAAAGTTGTAACAGTAACAATTACAAAGTTTTATGTTTATTATTTTTATACTCATTTTATAACAATAAAACTTCTATTAAAAGCTAACATTTCTTAACCATTTATTATGTGCTAAGCAGTAGACCAAGAAGCTCTGGTCACACAGTGGTTAAAGTGCTTAGCTACTAACCAAAAATTTGGTGGTTTCAACCCATCATCTGCTCCACAGGAGAAAGATGTGGCAGGCTGCTTCCACAAAAGATGTATAGCCTTGGAAACTCCATGGGGCAGTTGCACACTGTCCTACTGGGTCACTGAGTTGGAATCACCTTGGTGACAGTGGGTTTTTGAAGTGTTAGACCAAGTGATTTACTTGGATTCACTAATTGAATGTACCTAGTAACTCTGTGAGGTAGGTGCCTCTGTACCAGCCTCAGGTGCCTACACTGTTCTCTCCCACTAGAATAAGGATTATTTCATACAACCCCCGTTCTTTACTTCACATGATCCTTAAACAGAGCTCTAAACAATTTACATTCTTACTATATTGGTGTTAACAATCCCAGAGAGAACCATTCTTCCTATGTTGTTGTTGCTAGCTGCCCAACTCATGGATGGAAGGTGAGAAAAGTCTACCACTGACCCACCAATACTCTATACTCTTCCTATAAACTACTTTGTCATGAGCTAACACACACACACTATGGATTTGGAAACAAAAGTGAAGCTTTGAAAATAAATATTCTTTCGGCATTTAAATGTACACTGGACTAGCCAAGGTTAAGGGTATTTTCATCTTGTAAAGCTCAAGGAAGAAAACAGCTCAAGCTCAAATCACTGCCATTGAGCTGATTCTGACTCCTAGTGACCCCCTTTGGGTTTCTGAGGTGGTAAATCTTTACGGAAGTAGACTGCCCAGTCTTCCTTTTGAGGAGTGGCTAGTGGGTTTGAACCACCAACCTTCTGGTTAGCAGTCAAATGCCTGAGGACTATGCCACCAGAGCTCCTTAAAAGTACATGAAAATGCTTTTTAAGTGTAATTACAGGGAGTCCCTGGGTTATGAACATCTGACTTACATACAATCTGTAGTTACAGACAAACCCTCTTAAGTCCATTGTATCAAAAATTCAAGGTCCATACAATGGTTCTTAATAACAAATGGATGCTACTTTGTAACATACATCAAAACATTACTGTTATTAATGTATTATGTTACAGACATTGTGTATGTTTTTTATACATAGAAAGGTATACTATACACTAAGACAAGCATCTAACTAATTGACATTAGATATGAAGCATATCTCACAGTTCTGACTACGTATAAATTCAACTTAAAAACAGACTTAAGAATGGAACTCATTTGTAATCCAGGGACTACTCTGTAATACTGACAAGAAACATCGTCCACATCTCTACTATCTACTTGAAAATGATAAGGATTAGATAGAAAATAGATGAACATATCTTTCTTTTAAAACGTAGACAAAGAATTTCCTATGAGACTGCTAAGGAGCCACGGTTAAGTGCTTGGCTGCTAACCTGAAGATCAGTGGTTCAAACCCACCTGCCGCTCCATGGGAGAAGATGTGGCAGTTTGCTTTCATAAAGATGATAGCCTTGCAAACCCCATGGGGGAGTTCTACTCTGCGCTGTCCTACATGATCTTTGTAAATTAGAATTGACTCGACAGCAACAGGTATGGGAGGAGACATGAAATTTGCATCCAACTGAACACAAGAAGTTTGGGACAAAGTTTAGATGAATTTGTATAAATCCATTACCACTAGGAGAAAAAAGACAAAAAACGATAAGCAAAATGTGTGCTTCCCTGACCTTGAGTTAGTAATGTTGTTAATGTATGTGTGTATTGTCTAGGAGTGGAATGCTTGTTTGAAAATAACAAGGTACTGGTACTACTTAGAAAAGACATATGACCACAACCAGTACTCTGGAATCTCAAAACTCACTTACTTTCAAAATTAAGAAAGTCTACTAGGTTTAGTAAGGAGCTGGTGGTACAGTGATTAAGCCATTTGGCTGCTAACCAAAAAAGGCTACTGGTTCGAACCCACCAGCTGCTCCACAAGAGAAAGATGAGGTAGTCTGCTTCCGTAAAGATTGACAGCCTTGGAATCTCTGTGTGTGTCATTGTAAGTTGGAGTGAGTTGGTTTGATTTTAGACTAGTTTTAGCAGACCTTTAGCAGAGTATGTGTTCATTCATTCATTTATAAATATTTACTAGGGCTCAAGTGGAAAGGCACTGTACTAATACTGTGAAAAAAAAACCTTGAATTTAATGTGCAAAACTAAAAAGTAAACAGATAATTGTAATACAATGTGATCAATCATGCAAGCTTTGTTAGTGCTGTATCGTTGGCACACAATTCATGGTGATCCTGTGCACAACAGAACAAAAGGCTTCTCGGTCCTGTGCCATCCTCATGGTCAGCTGCAGGTCGGACCACTGTGCTTCACGGAGTTTTCACTGATTGATTTTTGGAAGGAGCTTCTAGTCTGTCTTAAGTCTGTAAACTGCTGAAACCTGTTTATCATCACAGTAATATGCAAGCCTCCACTGACAGGTGATGGCTGCACATGGGGTACACTGGTCAGGTATCAAACCTAGGTCTCCTACTTGGAAAGCAAGAATTCTACTACCACTGTCCCTAATTCTACAATGTTGTTGCTATTATGTGCCACTGAGTCGGACCCGACTCATAGTGACCCCTCCTTGGGTTTCTGAGGCTGTATCACTACGGAAGTAGATTGCCCCATTTTCCTTCCGAGGAGTGGCTGGTGGGTTTGAACTGCCAGCCTTCTGGTTAGCAGTCAAGTGCGTTCCATTCTACCAGAGCTCCTAATTCTACAATAGGAGAGAATAAAACAAAGTACTAGAAATACACAAATTATCAATAAGCAAATGTTATTAGAGCTAATTAGTTACAACAGAAAAGAAAAGCTACGTTCTCAAAATATTTTGCAGAATATCTTAATATGAAGTAAATATATATGACTGGTACTTAGAAGATTTTGCTCTTTCACAGATTGATTTCTGGCTCTACACTAGCTGTTCTGTATTCTTGTTTTTGACCTGCCTCTCCAGCTGTCTGTTTCAACTACAAGAGAAATGTTGACACAGAAAGCCATTTAGGTGCTAAATGCTAGTGTCAATCCCTTTTCATAATACTCATAAAGCTACCCCATTTTACAAACTTTAGGACAAAGCTCTGAAAATCAGTAAGACATACGTGTCTATACCACTATTAGTCATCTGCCTATCAATAAGTATAATTAAATACATATTATAGTAAAAATAGATCTCCCAAATTTTCTTTCAATCACAAAATTTCTGGTGTACTTAAGTTAGATACATAACAGTCTGTAGATAATCCAAACTTCCCTAAAGTTCTTTGTATGCTAGGAGACCTTGGCTCTTTGCTAATAACCCTTAAATTATAGTACAGTAAATAGAAATAGGTTACATGTACAGTTTTAACAAATACCACTATAATTTCTTACATATCAATTTAACTGGTGACTCCCAAATTTTTATTTGTAGCTTGAATCTCTTGACTGAATTCCATTTTGATATCAAATCAGCTACTTGGGAACTCCAGTTATATGTCTAAGAGGCAATTCAAAGTTACCTCATCCAAAACAAACTCCTGATTGCCCAGCCCAGCCCAGCCCAGCCCAGCCCAATCCTGCTTCTCATTGGTCTTCTCTTAACTCAGTCAATACAAACTCCATACTCCCAACTGCTTGGATCAAAAATCTTGGAATCATTCTTGATTTCTCTTTCAGGCCTTAGATCTCACTCATCAGCAACTCCTGCCCACACAGACTTCAAAATATATTCAAAATGTGACCTCTTCTCACCCTCCTATTATCACACTGGTCCAAACAACCATAAAGTCTCATCTGGATTATTGTAGTAACTTCCCAAATGGTCTCCCTCCTTCCATCTTTTCCCCACCCGCATATTCTATTTCACAAAGAACTGCCAGAGTGAACCTTTAAAAAGGAAAGTTACCATCAGCTACCAGTCTAAAGAAGGAAAGCCACAAGATCATCTCAACTGAGTATCAAAAAGCATTATACAAGATTCAATACCCATGAAGGATAAAATGCTCAGAGAACTAGGAACAGAAAAGCAACTTCCTCAACCTGATAATCAGTCTCTACAGAAAACCTATGGCTCACATGTATGTAACGGTGAAAGGCTGAGCACCTTCTGCTAAGATCAGGAACAAGACAAACTTGTCTGCTCCCACCACTCCTATGCAACACAGTACTGGAAGGACTAGCCTGGGTAGCAAGACAAGAAAAGAACACAGAAGGCATCCAGTTTGCAAAGGAAGAAACAAAACTACCTCTTTTCACAGACACAGTAGAAAACAAAGGAATCTACCCCTTACCCCCCCCCCAAACCTTTAAGTGTTAAGTAAGTTTAGCAAGGTTGTAGGATACAAGGTTAACTAACACAGAAAAATCAACCACATTACTAATATACAACAATGAACAACTGGAAACCAAAATTAAAAACACAATACTTACAATTGTTCCTTCAAAATATCTAGCTATAAATCTAACAAAACAGGTACAAGATTAATATGCTAAAAGCTACAAAATGCTGATGAAAGAAATCAAAGATGATCTAAATAAATGGAGAAATATACTGTGTTCACAAATTCAAAGACTCAACAATATTAACAATTTTCCCAAAACTGATCTAGAAGTGTAACTCAATTCCTATCAAAATTCCCGTAGGATTTTTTAACTTACTGTATGGCTACAGTAATCAAGACAGTGTGGACATAGGGAGCTCCAGTGGCGCAGTACCTAAGGCATCTGACTGCTAACCAGAAGCCTGGTGGTTCAAACCCAACAGCCACTGTGTGGAAGGAAGACTGGGCAATCTATTTCTGTAGGAATTTACTGCCTTAGAAAACCAATGCGGGTTATGAGTTGGAACTGACTCAATGGCATTGGGTTTGTTTTTTGGTTTTGGTGCTGGTTCAGAGGAGAGAAAGGCATAAAGATCAATGGAAGAGAAGAGGCAATACAGAAAGAGACCCTTACAAATACAGCCATCTGATTTTTGACAAAGGTGCGAAAGCAACCTAAAGGAAGAAGGATAGCAGCCAAGTGCTTCAGGCATTACACCACCTGAGCTCCCTGGAAGAAGGATAGTCTTTTCAAGAAATGGTATCGAAACAACTGGACATTCACAGGCAAAAAAATAAACCTCAACTGAAACCTTCTACCTTTGTAAAATTAATTCAAAATGGATCATCGCTCTTTATATAAGACCTACAGCTATTAAACGTTTAGAAGAAAACAAAAGACCTAAAGTTAGATGAAGACTTCTTAAGACTTGAAACTAAAGGCATAATCATCCATGAAAGGAAAAATGAACAAATTACACTTCATCAAAACTAAAATCTTTCACTTTACAAAAGACCCCATTTGCAGGATCAAAAGACAAACCAAAGACCAGGGGAAAATACCTGCAAATGACATATTCAACAAATGATTTGTATCCAGACTATATAATGGATTCTCTAAACTCAATCACAAGAAAATAAAAAATCTAGTAAGAATATTGGCAAAAGACTTGAACAGAGCTAGAATGAGATACTAGTACACAAATATTACAAAGGCTAAAATAAAAAATACTGACAATACCAAGTGCTGGTGAGGATGTGGAAAACTAGGTTTCGCATATATTGCTGGTAGGTATATTTAATGGTACAGCCACTTTGGAAAAGTTGGGCAGTTTTTTATAAAGTTAAATATTAATTTTCCACACTACCAGGTAATTACACTCCTGGGTATTTATCCTGAAGAAATGAAAACACAAACCCTGTACACACATAATATTCATAGCAGCTTTACTTTGAAAGCCTGGGAACTGGAAACCCAAAAGTCTTTCAATGAGTGAATGATGAAACAAATTGTGATGCATCATACAAATGCTGTATTGTCAACATTAAAAAAGGAATGAATTACTCTCACATCCAATAATTTGGGTAGAACTCAAGGGCATTATTCTGAGTGAAAAAAGCCAATCTCAAAAGGTAATGTAACACATGATTCCATTTATAGAACATTCTCAAAAGAAAAAATTATAGAGAACAAGTCAGTGGCCCAGGGATTAGGGTTGGGGGGAAGGAAGGTATGACTATAAAGAGATGACATAAAAGAGTCTCTTTGCTGTGACAGAATAGTTCTATATCCTGATGCTGACTGTTAAACCAAAAACAAACACCAAACTTAACTGCCATCGAGTTGATTCCAACTCACAGCGAGCCCTTGCTGGGTTTCTGAGGCGACAAATATTTATGGAAGTAGACTGCCTCATCTTCCTTCCATGGAGTAGCTTATGAGTTTGAACCGCCAACCTTCTGGTTAACCGTCAAATACACATGATAAAATGGAATAGAACTATTAAAACAAAACAAAACAAAAAACCAAACCTCTGGTTAGCAGCCATACCTTATCAACTATGCCACCAGAGCTCCTTATGCAGAAGGTCAATGGTTCAAACCCAGCAGCTGCTGGTTCAAACCAGCTGCTTTGCATGACCAAGATGGGTCAGTCTGCTTCCATAAAGATTTTTAGCTCTGGAAACCCAATGTGGGTCGCTATGAGTCAGGATCAACTTGATGGCAGTGAGTTTGGTTTTTTATGGTCATAGAATGATACACATAAAAATATCAATCATATATAATATTGTAAGAAATGAGAAAAAAAGGGTCAATCAGATCACGTCTTAAAACTGTTGTGACTTCCTTTCTCACCTTGAACAAAATCTAAAGCTCTTACATGGTCTGTAAGACTCTGCATGAAAAGCATCCCCCCACCCCACATTCAGATTTCATCCACCTTCTCCCCCTACCTCACTCAGCCTTCGAGCTGTTGCAAGATGGCAAGCGGGCTCCCACCTGACACCGCAGGGCCTCTGCGTTTGCTATTCCAAGGAGGGGTCGCTATGAGTCGGGTCCAACTCGACAGCACATAACAACAACAACAACAACTGGATGGAAAGTTCTTTCCTTTCCTCACTTCATTTAGACACCTGCTTCCTTATGGCCAGAAGCCATCAAGTCGATTCTGACTCCTGGTGACCTCATGTGTGTCAGAATAGATTTGTGTTCCACAGGCCTTTCTATGGCTGATTTTTCAGAAACAGATCACCTGACTTTTCTCCTGAAGCACCTCTGGGTAGAGTCGAACCGCTAACCTTTTGTTAGTGTTAGTCCAGCACGTTATCCCTCTGACCCACCCAGGGACCTCTCTCTCTGTGCTGCTGTCAGCTGCTGTCAAGTCAATTCCAACTCATGGCAATTCCATGTGTACAGAGCAGAACTGCTCCTTAACGTTTTCAAGGCTGTGACCCTTTGGAAGTAGATTGCCAGGCTGTCTTCCAAAGTGCTTCTTGGTAGGTTCCAACTGCCAACCTTTGGCAAGTATTGTAGTTTTATGCAAATAATGCACAAGTTATACGATTTTGCCAACCACACAAACTCTGCATGTTATATTCCTAAGTGTGCTATGCCAATTTTTTTTTTTTAACATGTTGCTGACTGAAATTGACACTAAGAAGAGAGAATTAAACTATGAAATAAGCAGATCTAACATAACCTTCAAATCTGCCTTGGAAGAAGTACAGCAGGAATGCTCCTTAGATGTGAGAATGGCCATACTTTGTGACACGTATTTTGTCATGTTATCAGGGTGGACCAGTCCATGGAGAAAGAGATCATAGTTGGTAAAGCAGAGGGTCAATGAGGAAGAGGGGAAGACTTTCCACAAAAGGGACCGACACAGTGGCTGCAACGATGGGCTCAAGCACAGCAATGATAGCACAGGCCTGGGCAGTGTTTCGTTCTGGGTCTCTATGAGTCAGAAGTGACTGGACAGCACCTAACAACAAAAACAACATAAACTAATGGCTTCACTTAAAATGATCCGGTAAGGTTTTTGCATTCAATTGTTGAGCTGATGTGCTACAGTTATCAACTTAAATTAATAGAAACAAACACAAATTTGTTTATTTGCTATCACTAGGGGACTACCAAACTTAAGTCATGACTTCTTATCCACAGTTTATTTCTTTATTATACAATTATGAACAAAAGTACCATTTCTCAACTATTTTAATTAGGAGATTAAAGAGAATTAACAGAATGATATGATTTACCTCTAATACAGGAGAACAGATGAATGAGGCTGAAAGTCACTTCTGGAAATGTTACCAGGCATGCGTGGTATATGCATGGGCACACCATGTCGGACTGTTTTACTTAATAATTTGATTATTTCCATGCTGTATGTGTGGGTGTGTTATTTGCAAGAAAAAAAAAAATTGTAGCTGAGCATTTAAACATTTGCAGCACCCAGGAAGTTCCGCTCCCTCTATAAACCAAAACCCACTGCCACTGAGTCGAATTCTGACTCATAGCGACCCCCACTGGTTTTCCAAGACGGTAAATCTTTACTGAAGTAGATTACCCCATCTTCCTTCTGTGGAGCAGCTGGTGGGTTTGAACCGCCAGCCTTCTGGTCAGCAGTCAAATGCCTTAGGCACTGTGCCACCAGAGCTCTTAAAGCCAACAAAGAAAACTCAAGTATCTTCCTCACTTGTTACCCCTTCCCCTGGAACGTGCCGCATGGGTGAATGGCAAGCACCGCGAGGCACAAGCCAGGGCATGTGTACTCCTCAGCTCTCTTTACTTCACAGTCAGTATTCTCTTTTAAAAGCTATCACTACTCTTAGTTACCCCATTATCACAGCCTTTACTTAGGTCTTGATCAACTTTCAAATAGATGGCTATCAAGCTTGTTCCTCTCTCCCAAGCCTGGCTCTTTTCTAAAGTATTTTCCATACTGCAGCCAGAGAGATGTAAAATGTTAATGTAAGCACGTGCCTTCCACCATTTATAGGATGAAATCAACTCTCCTTTGCATTGCATTCAAGTATCTTCATGCTCTTCTCATTTTCCATCTCACTGCCTAATAATCCACTACCAGATGCTAATGCAGTGTTGACCTACTCACATGTGGATTCTGCAATCTCCATCCCTTACACATGTTCTCTCTGCTTGAAATGGCCTCTCCACCACCAACCTAGACCTGTCTTGTCTATCTGAGTCATACTCTGATTAGGTGTCACCTTTCCTATGACATTTTCCCTACCACCTCCCTTCTTCCCTCACTGAGTTAGACAATCCCTCCTGTACATTTCTGAAGTGGTTTCTGAAACCGTGTCACAGCATTTGTCATAGTATATCAAACGTATTTATGTATCTCTTGAGGACAAGCACTTATCTTTCCTTCCCGTTCACCTTTAGCAAAGTACCTGGCACACAGCAGGAACTCAAAACACTGGATAAGTCAATGAGACTGAAAAACAAAGACTACCGAGAGGAGACCCAGTGGAAGGCTGAGTCAGGGAAGATTTCTCGGGTTAACCAGCTATTCTACACAGGATTGTCATAGAGGGCACATGGAAGAAACTCTTGGAGTTCATGTAGTATTCTATAAAAATGGAAGTACTGATCCTTTAGCTTAAATTTGGCTAAGCTCACCAGCTCAATTTTGCCATGAACCACCTTCCCCTAGAGCACTTCTTGTTCCATTCTCAGAACTACAGTGGAGACTCCGGACAGTCATCCCATAAAAGCATGTCATTGTCAACGTGCGAAAAATCTCCTGAAGAGAATGAGGCTTCACCCAGGCCAATCAGTCACCTCAGTGAGCCACTCAAAGGGCATGAAGGCCCTAGTGATATGGGTCAATACATTTCTGTACGTAAAAGAGGAGAATCGCCACGAGTGGAAATGGGAATTTCCTTTCGAAACCCCCATTTCCACTTGGTTATTTTTTCTATTTCCTAGAAAATCACCTACTCTGATCACAGAAGTGACAAAGCACTTTAGTAAAGTCAGTTAAAGTACTTGTAGGCAGCAATAGTTACCTTCAACGCAAATATAGAGCATCTAGCCAACTTCTCTTAGGTATTTCCTTGCACACTTTCTCTCCTCCACTGTAGTAAGGACTTAAATCATGATGCCAACACACATCTGCTTACATTCTAAAGAGTAGACTGCAATGTTTATCAGGTCACTACCTGCCTTTCAAAAATTAACCAAGTAACTGTACCACAAGTTGTGCTCAAAGGATTAAAACAGAACACACAATTTGTTCTGAATTTTTTAAAAGCAACAATTTTCTTGGCTATATTGCTGCCTTCTCTATAATTATGTTCCAGTGATGACTTAGCCACCAATAAAAACGTATGGCCACGACATACTAGTATAAAAGAAAAGTAAAAAACACAGAGCAGTTTATAGAGTGTCAAGACCATGGACTTTATACCATAGATTTGATTATTATTCATTTTTAAGTAGAGATTTTCTTCCATTTAAATTTTTATGCAATCTGTGGTTGGCTTTATGGTTACTACATTACGAACAGTTTAGAACTTCGAAAAAGGAAGATTAATTTGCTGACCTAATTACTACTGGCATTAAGTGACCATCTGAAAATCTGTTAATCAGCTTTTCAGAATAATGGTATTTGATCAAAACGAAAATGAAACATTTGCATACATACATATAACTAATCCTTCATACTATAAGGTAACTTTGCTAACAGGAAAACTACTCAGCTACAAAAACAACACTGAAACAACCAAAATACACCTCACAATTCTTCCTGCAACAATCACATGCCATCTATTCAGATCTCTATCACCATTTGTGCCACTGGCTTTACTTCACAGATTGCAAGGAAAACTACACATGTATAAGACTGTTGTTGTTATTTGCCGTCGAGTTGACCCCGACTCACAGCGACCCCTCCTTGGGTTTCCGAGGCAGTATCACTACGGAAGTAGGACTGCCCAACCTTCCTTCCGAGGAGTGGTTGGTGGGTTTGAACCGTCAGCCTTCTGGTTAGCAGTCAAGTGCCTTAGGCACTATGCTATAAGACTAAGGGGTATTTATTATCTCTAGGATTAGCAATTTCACATATATACCACAGAATATTCTAAAACACACAATGAAATGGTGGCAATTTTTTTTTCTTTTTTACTGCTTCAACTACACAAAGCACTTCATATTTCAGTAATAAATTACCTGGTTTACTACAATACCAGGAAGAGTTCTGCAGTTTAATAAATAATCATATTGCTTATGTGTTAAAGTACAATCATTTATACAAATAGCACTTAATACTGATTTTTGTGGCTACTGCTGGCCGTGGAGTTGGCCCCTACTCATGGCAACCTCATGTGTTAGAGAGGAGGAAACCCTGCTCCATAGGGCTTTCTTGGCTGCACTCTACAGAAGTAGTCCACCAGGCTTATTTTCCACAGAGCTGCTGAATGGGTTAGAACCGCCAACATATGGTTTAGCAGCCAACAGCAAACAGCTTGCACTCCCCAGGCTCTTTGATACTAAATAGTTGAGGAAAGGGAGCTCTGGCAGCATGGTGCCTAAGGCACTTGACTGCTAACCAGAAGGCTAGCGGTTCAAACCCACCAGCCACTCCTCTGAAGGAAGGTTGGGCAATCTACTTCCGTAGTGATACTGCCTCGGCAATCCAAGGAGGGCTCACTATGAGTCAGTTCGACTCCATGGCACATAACAACAACAGTTGAGGAAAATATTCTACAATATGTACTAGTTGCACTCAATGGATTAAGCCAAAAACCTTTTGGAAAAATCAAAGCAAAAGACAATGCCAGAAACAAACACACACTCACATACACAAAAGACAATCACACTCAATTAAGTCATAAACACAGGGGAAGAGCACCACTTCCTTTTTGAATGTGAGACATGGACATAGAGAACAGTATAACAAAATAATGGAAAGAATGTTAGCTAGTAATTTAAAGCAGAACAAGCACAAGGATCATTTTATACATATAAAATGGCGCAAATGTTATGGTACTCATATTTAACTTCATATATGGGATAGTTAAAATCTGATCCATCCCAATTTTCTAATGCTTTCTGCCTACAAAAAACTGAATTATAGGCTGTGGACTAATTTCAAACAGAAAATGAGGACTTTTCACAGAAATAGGTAAGAAAAATACAGAGAATTAATATTTTGCATATTTTGTGATTTTAAAAAATAAAAATGTTTTAGCTCATTTTTATTGAATATACCATGGACTGCCAGAACCAAAGAATAAATTAAACAGGAAAGGAATTACTTCCTTTTCAATCTATTTGTTGAGAGAAAAGTGAAGTGAATGGATACTTTAAAGGAAAAGTCTAACAAAGCAAAATTCCAAATGTAAAATTACTTCTAATCATTCAAACCACATAGCTAATGCTGTAACTACAACAAGAATTCACCTTGTTCTACTTGAAAGGTTAGTATTTTTAAATTAAACTTTAGTAAACAGAAGCTGATCAAAATGAAACTAATATAAGAAAGTTACAGGAGGTAAATTCTACTTTAGAAAGCACAGGGTATCACGGGCTATACTTTACATCCTGACTACTCTTTATTGATGCTTACGGAATTCCAGGTAGGTACAGAAATACAGAACTAAATGATCAGAAATACAGATCACTTAATTAAACTGCCACCTGAGATCGTTGCTATTGTTAGCCCTCACTGAGTCTGTACTGACTCCTGGTAACATTGTATGCGACAGAATACAGGGGCCCAGGCCTGTGCTATCTCCACAGTTGAGTCCTTTGCTGTGGCTGTTGAATCAGTCCGCCGTACTGAAGGTTTCCCTCGCTGTGCTGACCCCTCTACGTTACCAATCATGATATTCTTTTCTAGCTTCTGGTCTTTCCTGGTAATGTATCCAAAACATTGTCATCCTCACTTAGAAGCATTCTGGTAGTAGTTCTGGCAGAACATGGTATATTCAATATTCTTTGCCAACACCACAATTCAAGTGCATTAATTGTCCTTTCTTCCTTTTTCATTGACCTGCTTTCGCATGCCTATGAGGCAAATGAAACAACCAAAACTTGGCTTAGGTGCACCTTAGTCCTCAAAGTGACGCCTTTTACAGCAGATGTTCCCATGCAATAGCTGTGTGACTTTTTGACTGCTGCTTCCATGGGCACTGACTGCTGGTCAAAGTAGAAAGAAATTGACCACTTCATTTTTTCCCCATTTATCATGTTATTTATCGATACAGTTGTGAGGATTTTCTCTTCACATTCAGGTCTTATTCATACTGAAGGTTGTAATTTCTGACCTTCATCAGTAGTTGCTTCCAGTTGTCTTCATTTTCCTCAAGGATGTACATCTGCATGTTGCAGGTTGTTAAGGAGTCTTCCTCCAAGCCAAATGCCATGTCCTTCTTCATATAGCACAGTTCCACAGATTATATGTTCAACATACAGACTGATGAAGTACCATACAAAGTAGGTATCACTACATGCATTTTTCTGAAGAAAGGCTCTCAGCTCAGTGATTAGCCTAAGACCAAATACCTACAATTTGCAATAGAGCTTAAATTTGAACTTGGCTCATCTGACTTTAAAATGTAGGCCTTTTATTGTACAGCAGAGACTCCCAGCATGGTAAAATTAAGATATTTAGTTAAAAGGGTGAGGGAGGGGGTAGGGGACTGTAAGTCAACAAGTTAACAAGGAGGCCAAAGCAAAATCATAAATTAATTTGAGAGCATTAAAACAAGGTCCACTCCCTTCTCCTCTCTTCCCAGCTCTTACAGCCCATTGCTTTGTTGCTTTCTCTGATTAAACAAAACCGGCCTGGTGTGAGAACCAAGATCAAGTTGTAGACATCAAGCTTTCATTTGCACTGACAAGTATTTTTCTCTCATTGATGGCAAATGGAAAATCATTCCACTTAACTGGCATCGGCTCTGTGCTAATGAAACAAGCAATATCTCTGGTCTGACTGGCTAGCAAGTTGGCAATGGGATCAATTTTGCCAGTATCAGAGAATAAAAAATTTTCTTGAGTAAAAATGTCAAAGTAAAACTTTAAGTTAAAACTCAAAAACAGTATTGATTAATAATTCAGATGAACATATCGTTCAAGGAATAACTAGAATTTACTAATCACTAAGTACTCTTTCCATATCACTGTCTTTAATGGATTAATTCTTCTGAGTAACTGTATTCTTAACAATCAGCATTTACACATTTCCACCCAAATCTCCCCTAAGCCCCACCTTTCTTTCCTCTTGCCCTTCTCTCTCTGCAGAACCTTTCCCACCTCTGCTTTATTGGCTCCTGTGACTTATAATCTGAAGTACTGGTACCAGGCCCGTTTTTGTTTTTCTTAAGTGAAAACAAGAATGCCATTTTCTTTAACAAGGCAATTAAAATGCTACAAATTCTTATACTGCCCCGTCATGTGTTGTACCTGTTTGTAGATAATCAGACTTCCTTTCTGTAGTCACTCAGACTGACACCTGGCAGTAATATTCCTTTTCAGTGGTAGGTTTTTGTATTGTTCAAAACAAGCAGACAGACAAAAACCCGCAAGAGCATCAAAATATGCAATTGTATGTATTTTTGTCTCATTTTCAAAATAGTATTGTGCCATACCAAATTTGAATATAAAGCAAAGAAATTCATTTCTAGACATTTCTGTGAGGAACTGTTTTAAAATCCAAGAAACATTTTGGGTAAATGACTAACAGCCTTAGAACTAGGGAGAAATCTTTAGGAAAACTAGAATTATTATTCTTCAGGGAGAGCATAACTTGCCACAGAACAGGAAAAGGTGACTTGTGCTAAGATTTAAACAAGTGAGGAACTGTCACAGTTAAGGTGAACGAGGGTTTCTTTTAGGTGGAAATACCACTATTCCCCCCAGATCATAGAAATGTAAGAAAAATGAACCATTTAATTCATAAAGCCAATGAGTATCTACTGTTTCACTGAAGTGGTCTTAGATAAGATAAACTTGTCCTTCAACAGTTAAGAGCATATAATTATGCGCTGAGTTCATTCTTTCTGCACTTGGTTTTAAAAACTGCTATATCACTTTTTCACTTTGACATCAACAACTTAATAGGTAATTAACACTAACGTGGCTGCAAATAACTGGTTGCTCCCTTTCAATTTCTAGGATGTTTTTTCACATTTCCGGCTAGTTTCAAAAATGGCATTCAAAAGATTTTACATGATCTCTCGTGCTGCATAAACTTTTAGACTTTAGTACAATGCAGCCTCCTTTCAAACTCAGAAGGTGCTCAATACCAAAAAGATGTGTAACACAATGGGAACCTTTCAATGTTTAACGTGCACTATCTTTTGAGCTGCTAACACTCCAAGCCAGGCAATCTGAAGAAGTGGCTGAAAGGAACATAAGATGAGGTCTGTCCTAGAGAAGCTCAGTTTAATGATCTCCCAGTTGACAAACGAAAACCATGTATCGCAATTTGCATAGCCACTCCATTCTTCCTTCAGAAAACTTGGTCATGGTTTGCATTGTTTTCTTCCACCTTTATACAGTTCTCCTTAATCTCTGAATTACCCCTCTTCACACAATCAAGAAGTAATAAATAATGGCAAGAGTGATTATTTACTGAATACTATGTGCCAGGCACTGTTGGGAGCTCTGGTGGCATAGTGCCTAAGCCATGTGACTGCTACCTAGAAGGCTGGAGGTTCAAACCCACCAGCCACTCCTTGGAAGGAAGACTGGGCAATCTACTTCCATAGAGATACTGCCTTGGAAACCCAAGGAGGGGTCGCTATGAGTTGAATCGACTTGATGGCAATGAGTTTGGATTTTTTAAAAAAAAACATTGACTGGAAACTTACACAATACTGATTGAAAAGAACAGAACATTGGAGCCCTAGTGGCAGAATGGTTGAGTGGCTGCTCACCAAAAGGTTGGTGGCTGGAACCCACCCAGTGGTTCCATGAAAGAACGAACTGGCAATCTGCTCCAGTGAAGCTTACAGCCTACAAAACCCTACGGGCAGTTAGTTCTACTCCAGTACATGGAGTTGCTTAGTCGAGACACAGGCAGCACCTAACGAGAACAACTTGTCAAAAATCTGAGATCCAGTGCACCAAACTATCTTACAAGATATGTCACATGTTCTTTCTTCAGGAAAGGAGAACTGTAGGTTTACTTCTGACATCACATTGACAGATAACATGTATGAACTCTTTGAGAAGGTACCAGTGATATAATTGACAGTTGCATTTTAATTAATCTTATGCTCTCAGACAAGACTACTTTACATGTTCCAATGAAATGTATATTGAACCAAGTACTATGCAGTGCTACAATAGCTTCTTGGAAGGGTCACCAACCTCAGCTATGTTTATTTTGTAGAACTCCACAGAGGCAATAAGCAAACAAAAAGGTTACATTACAACTTACTGACTCTGACTACATATCAGATGGTTTACATAGCATGTATAACTTCAACATCACAACAATCCTAACAGGTATTAATCCTCATCCTATAGGCAAAAAACAAGCTCACAGAAGCAAAGTGACCGGCTCCAAATCACAAAGCTAGCAAGTGGCAAACAAGATTCAAAACCAGGGTAGCAGACTCCAAAATCTACTGAGCCACAAAACAATTTTCTAAAGAACTAACGACAGGGAATCCCTGTTAATTGAAATTCTAACTTCTAAGTACAGATGTAAGGTACCCTGGTGACACAGTGGCTAAGCGCATGGCTGGTAATGAAAGGTCAGTGGTTTGAACCCACCAGCCATCTCATGCGAGAAAGGTGTGGCTGTCTGCTTCCACAAAAATATACAGAAACTATTAGGCAGTTTCCACTCTGTCCTATAGATTCACTAAGAGTTGGAACTGACTAGATGGCAAAGGGTGGGAAGTACAAACACCTGAGTTCCCAAGAATTATGAAGTATATTCCTAATCAAAGAAAGTTATATGTATGGGATAGTATTATCAAGGATAATACTCATGATGCTGTCTTAAAAAGCATGTAGTATCCATTCCCCATTACAGTTTTCTTTTTTGCCTCAGTCCTCCCCACCACACACTAGTATTTTACTCATTTATTATGTCTTCCCTCACCAGAATGTAAATTATATGAGGACAGAAATTTTTGTCTGTGTTATTCATTGCTGTCTCTTCAGCATCTCAAGGAGTGCCTGGCACAAAGTAAGTGCTCAGTATCAGTGAAATGAATGAAAGCCTGGAACACACTAGACATTCAATAAATATTTGTTCCTTTCTCTTTTCTTTATGAGTGTGCAGGATAACACTCCCTTGGTACCAAATGCTGAACTGGAATAGATGACTAGAAATGTAACAGAATTTCTTATTAAAGTTTTACAATTAAGATGGAAAAGGCAAGTCAAAAATAGTCACATTCTGCCAAGTCTTCACTTATCTAGCCTCATTAGCAGATAAGGGGTCTACATAAATTAAAATTTGAATACATGTACTGTTAACTTCCAATTTTCACAGGATCTTTTATTAATATTAATACCCGTGATTTTACTTTGAGGCAATCCTGACAAGGATCTTCTTTTCAAACATAAACTTGTAGACAGACACTCCTTCCTGTGCTCCCTTTTAACAGCAGCATATTCTTTTTTCAATGATTAGAAAATTAGAAATTAACCATATTCTATAAAATGAGTCCGAAAAGTCTAAGTGACATGTGTAACTTCAGTGTAGGAGCTCTGTGACCTTAATTGGAGCACCTTTTTGCTAGAAGGCTAAAAGTAAATAAAGTACTACTTAATAAACATGCTATTTGAGGGATTTGTTGTTGTTGTTATGTGTCGACTCATAGCGACCCCTCCTTGGGTTTCCAAGGACACTTAAAAAAACAAAGAAACAGCCAATCTTCATCTTTAACTTTTTGGTTATCAAGATTACAGTCAACTATAGTGAATAGCTAAAAAGAATGTAAAAAAAAAAGTACAATACTTGGAAACCCCTAGGAGTACTTACTCAGCTTTTCAGCTTTCTGAGTAAGCAAATGTCCTTAACTGTTCTAGGATAAGAATGATGAAAATTGAAATGTCAAAATACTGTTAAGTATTTTGGAATAAGAGTCAGAGACAAATAAACAGGAACAAATATATATTTAAATTCTATACAATTTCATTGTCTGCAAATTCTTACCATCTTATTACAGATAGTTTCAAACAAAATGACAGAGAGACTATCAAAGCCTACCAAGGTTCAGAGCCAATGTCCTCAGTACAGTTTAGCTTGATCATTTTCCTGTGCTTGGCAACCATCACTAACCACATCTCCATAATCCTAACTGCCTAAAACCTTTCATCTCTTCCTCCACCAGCATCTTACACCTATCACCTCCTCCTCCTTACTGTTTTGTCCCCAGTCTTCACACTTGCCTCTGTTATTACTACATAATCCTTCTATTTTATAGATCCTCAATCTTAGATGGATCAAATAAAGACAAATTAGTCAAACAAAGGAAGAGTGCTACTACTGTTCTCTGGGTCATGAGAACTTGGCCAAGTAGAGCTATAGTTTAACTTATGAACTTTATATATTGTAAAAAGAGCTCTGGTGGTACAAGGATTACAGCATTCAGCTGCTAACCGAAAGGTCAGTGGTTCAAACACACCATCTGCTCCATAAGATTTATATTTTATAGCCTTTGAAACTCTATGGGGCAGTTCTATTCTGTCCTATAGGGGTGCTTTGAATCAGAATCAACTTGATGGCAGGGGGTTTGGTGTGGTGTTTTTTTTTTTTTTTTTAATATACTGTAAAGATTATCGAGAATTTTTTTTCAAGGCATCTATAAATGTATAATAACAAATCAAAAATTCCCTTCTAAAACATGTTAATAATCATAAAAAATAAACTTTTAGTCTTAATTCCTTTATATAACTAAAAAAAATGCTGCTGTAGAAAATCTAGCCATTCTTAAGGGTTTTGGGGCATATAACTCATAGAGTAATGTATCTACATTACTACTTTATACCTATTTTAAAAATGTAGTTTGTTCATAGATACAAACATACATTTAATTCTAAACAGTACCTGGAGAAAATAATTTTCTTTACAGGTCCTCAACTCTTCAGATGGAGAACTAATTTTTACCTCTGTCAAGACGTAAAACTAATCCTGTTAAGACATTACCCAGGCATAATATGTCACTAACACTAAAGCAATACTGCCATGACTGGGTGCATATTACATATACATATTACATATTAATATTATATATAGTTAGTGCCTACTAACTGTGCAGTTTTAAAACCTACTCACATATTTCATTAGATGGAATCACTGCACACAAATCTTACAATACCCTCAGCTGAGGGCAATACTTCTTTCTGGTAAAGATAGGACCAAGTATAGGTGCTATGTCAATCAAATGGGATTGACTTCAGTTAAAATTTATTTTTCAGAAGGCGTGTGTCAGATGACATTCTGATCACTTCCCCACTTCATCTTGAGTTACAGAAACGCAGGTTCTCCCGTGAGACAGTTCACTAGAGGATTCAAAAACACTCTCCCGGGCTGTCTTTCATCCTTTGAGAATACTTTTAAACTCAGGAAAAGTTACTGCTTGCACCCAAAAGAAAAATGAAATCACGGAGTACATTCAATGGGTGACTTAATAATTTAATCTACACATTCAACTTTTGATTTGATTCATTAAAGATTTGAAATTTAAGCACCCTACTTCCGTGAAGATTCACCACCTCAGAAATCCAAAGGGGGTCCCTATGAGTCAGAATCGACTTGATGGCAGGGAGTTTGGTTTGGTTTTTGGTTTATATTAGGAACTGATTAGATTCAAGGGGGGAAAAACCCAAAAGAAGTTCTGAATCATTGGAATTTTTGTTCTATTTCCTGTTAACACACTGATAGTACTATCATTGCACATACTCATTCCATACAGGGTTGTTAAAGGCTACAGGATCCTTTCAAAACTAACTTGGTCCTAATTTAGTCTGTAGCTTATTTACTTGACATTTCTTCCCACTGTTTCTAATTAAAGTGCTCAGCATAAAGCATACAATAGGATGAAAAGCTAGTCTTCCTTTATTAGAAAATGCAGTGGTTTCAAAATTAAAAGTTTCAAACCATCAAGGATTAAAATCATCACCATGTCATTGGTACAAAGACTATAATGGCTATTTTTAAAAAGGTGTCAATACTCTGCTTTGGTACTGGGTAGTAAATAATAGTGTAAAAACTGAAAGCAAAAATTCTATTCCATGCCCTCCAAAATTCCCAGCCAAATCTGAAACTGCATAATGAACCAGTCTTTTGAATTGGCTAAAGCAGAAACTAACTCCTTTTATAAAATGTGAATCAACCTGAACCTAAAATTTGACACTTTACAAACTTTTCTAAAACAGACAAAATGGATGCAAAATGATATTGCCTTCCTTGTTGCCTTGAATACGATGTTAGTGTTCAAGAACTTTCCAATGAATAAAGGCACCGAAAACAGAGCCTTCCTATCCGGAACCTTAATTTCACAAACCATTGAAAAACCCCTATGAAGCTGCAAATTCTCTCCACTCTCCTGGAAACCCCTCTTATCAGAAACATTTGAAGAATTTCCCCACAACAATTAAGCTGACTTCAAGAATGGAAACCTAACATCTCAAATATACTATATATGGCCTGAAACATGGCCAAACACATAAATACAAACTCGCACGGTCTCTGACACTTTGGTATACAACTCTGCCTGAACAACACCATAGCATCAGTAACAGAAAGATCCACCTGTCACCTGTTCAGCAAAACCAAGAGACCCTTCAGCCTCCCTGCCTCAACGGCAATCTTCGGGTTTCAGGTAGATCGGACAGAAAACTAGAGCAAGCCTGTGAAATCGAGGGGCCACATGGTCATAGCGGGGGTTGCTCCTCACTTCAAAGGCTGCAGAAAGCCAGGACTGGAAAGGGAACGATGTTCTCCCCCCCAACCCACCACGTAAGCCCCTTCTCTGTCGTCCTCCGACATTCCTGCCCCCAAGGCCTCTTTATCTGGACCTCGGTTCCCAAAACGCGGTTTTCCTCTCCGCACCCCCAGATCACACATGCCTAAGGGGCGGGTCAGGGGCAAGGGTACAGGCAGGGGCCCACTCCACCCCTAGCACCCTCCCCCACCCGGGGCTCTCCCGGGCGCTCGCCTCCAATGAATCTCCCCCTCCCCCTCCACACTCGCTCCCCGGAGCCCAGGCCCGGCCCGATGCTCCCCACCCCCACCCGGTTTTGAGGACCTGGGGGCCCCCCTCTCTGCCGCGCCACTGGGGGAAGGAAAGAGGCGGAGGGAGAAAGAGAGGAAGCAGCGGGCGCCCCGCAAGGGCCTCACGAGTCGGCGGAGCCCCTTCCAGACGAAGGGGGGGTGCGGGGAGCCGAGGGGAGAGCCGGGTCTGGGGAGCCCGCCGAGGCCCGGCAGCGCTGCCGCTTACCCTTCGCCGCCGCCGCCGCCTCTCCCACTAGGGCAGCCGTCTCCACCGTCGCCGCCGCCGCCTCCGCCACCGCGGCCGCCGCCAGCGCCGCCGCCGCCTTCGATTCCACCCGGCAGGGGGGACACCTCAGCCCTCCCTCCCTCCCTCCCCGCTCAGCCCCCTCCGATCGGCCGCCGCCGCCGCCAACTCTCTCCGGCCGCCGCCGCCGCCGCTTGTGGCTGAGGGGGAGGGGAGGGGGCCGGGCTGGGTCGCCCCGCCGGCGGCTGCAGCAGATCAAAAACGACGGCTGGGTGGCGTCGCCGCTCCCCGATCCTCGGCTCCCTGCCTCTGCCCCCACCCCCCTCGCACTCGCCTGCCCTCCCCCCACCCCCCCAGCTCTCGCCCGCTAGCGCCGCGGCTCAGCCAGCCCAGTCCGAATCAAAATACTGTCACACAATATGGCGGCGCGGCAGCCGGCAAACACCGCGAGATCTGCGGCCGCTGCTGAGGCGGCGGCTGTGACGAGGCCTCACTCGGCCGGGCGGCGGGGGAGCAGCGCGGCGGCCGCGGGGCGCAGGGATGAGCTTTCTCCGCCCTGCACCCCTCCCCCGGCGCTCGCTCAGACTCCACGCCCGGCTGACGGAGGCTGCAGGGAGAACGCTGCCCGGCGGCCGGAGACGGGGCCATGCAGAGGGGGCGCGGTGCAAACGGCTAGGAAAGGCCTGGGGTCCTACTGTTTCATCTCGTCCACGCACACTGGGGGCTGAGTGGGCTGCGTGCGCGTTCCTGCACCGGCGGGGCCGACATTCATTGGCGCTGAAAAAAGAAAGGAACTCCAGCTCTTGTCTCAAGCGCGCGTGGCGAAGGGGCTCGCCCCATCCGGAAGCGGGTGGCAGGGACCGCGGGCTCGCAGCTGGGGCCGTGGGCTCAGGGCGGGGGCGGGTCCCACCCTGGCGCGCTGCGGCCCCCCAACGCCCGGGCCGGGCCAAGGCTACCGTGGGGAGCAGGTGGGCCCGCCGCGTGGGCCGGGCGGCGACGGGGACACACCCCCTTGGAGCCTGGCAGCGTGGAGGCTGTGGGCGAACCGGACGACCTGAGCAGGACACCCGAATCGTCCGGAGAGTGTGCTTGAGACGTCCTAGAAATCTCAGCCCTCGCAGCTTCGAGACTTGGAAACAGTGTGGAGCGATTCGTTTTCTGGGGCGCTTGGGAGAAAAAAAAAAAATTATCCCAATGCTGCACGAGTTTGGTTGTTTCGATTTTAATTGCACGTACCTAGAAGTCCTAGTACCAGAGCCAAAGACACTAACTTTTGGGGGCAGAAGCGGAATCTTCAAGTTTCTATCTTGAAGAAATATTTGTTTAAAACCCCATTAGAAAAAAAGTGTTTATCACGCAGACATTTCTTACGATGTACAATGTTAATTTGAAAATTCTAGCGCTTTCGTGGTGTTTAAAACACTGGCATTCTTACGTACAAAATGTCCATTAAAAAAAAAAAAAAAAAAACGCTTACTGCAGTGGAGTCGGATCCGACTCATAGTGACCCCCTCCTTGGGTTTCCGAGGCGGTATCTCTACGGAAGTAGATTGCCCAGTCCTTCCAAAGGGTGGCTGGTGGATTTGAACCGCCAGCCTGCTGATTAGCAGTCAAGTGCTTTAGGCACTACGCCAATTTCTTCCTGAAACAATTCTGACTTATTCCCCAGAAAAATCCTGAAGGACCACTTTCATGCTTCCATTTCCAGTACAAGCCCTCTAGCTACAGCGAGAGGCTTTATTATTTTTTAAAGCATCTTTTAAGGAGTACAGGCTTCTATCTTCTACAGCTAAGGTACTTTTCCCACTTCCTTTTCTCTCATTCATCCTTTAAAAATACCAGAAATCTTGAGGAAAAAGTAATTTAAACTTTAAATGTGCTCATAACTTATATTTTCATAATTTAAAAATTTCATGTCCATTGGATCTATCATTAAGAAAAAAGTATATTAGGATGGAAACACCTCATAGTTCTCATTTATTTATTGATAATAAGAAATCACTGAACCTTAAGGCTTTACTGTAGTCCGCTCTGAGGAATTATTTCTGTGATGATAAAGAATTTATAAAATGATTATTGATAACAAATTGAATCTGTTACATAAATCCCTCTTTGAAATTTCTATAAATTACAGAACCAACAATTGCTTTTGCAATTGTATAATTTTGTATTTTGTACAATAAAATTCTTTTAGATATTTATGAAATGTATTACAAGGAGCTCTTGTGGTGTAGTGCCTAAGGCATTTGACTGCTAACCAGAGGGCTGACGGTTCAAACCCATCAGCCACTCCTGGGAAGAAAGATTGGGCAACCTACTTCCGCAGAGATACCACCTGGGAAACCCAAGGAGAGGTGGCTATGAGTCAGAAACAACTCGATGGCAGTGACTTTATTACAGATTAGTATAAATAGCTTTTTTAAATGTATGAATGTAATAGGTGTGAAAGGTCAAGTGTAAGAAACAGTAGGTGTCAGAAAAATACTGTGTTACAGTACATCCTTGTACCAATATTGAGCTGTAACTTGAATCTAATCATGAGGAAAAGGGAGCTCTGGTGGCACAGTGGTTAAAGCATTCAGCTGCTAATAAAAAAGATGGGTGGTTTGAACCCGCCAGCTGCTCTGCGGGAGAAGGATAAGGCAGTCTGCCTGTGTAAAAATGTATGCCTTGGAAACTGTGGGGGCAATTCTACTCTGGCCTACAGTGCCTATGAGTCGGAATCGACTTGATGGCTATGGGTAGGTTTAATCATGAGGAAGCATCAGACAAACGCAAATAGAGGAAAATCCTATTTTAAAAAGTGGCCTGCATTTTTAAAAAACTGTCAATGTCTCAAAAGACAAAGATTGCAGATTAAGGAACTAAATGCAGTATATGAATCAGCACTGAATCTTTTACTGGAGGAAAAAATTGCCATAAGTGATATTTTTGTGAAAAATTGTTGAAATTGGAATGTGAAAAGTGTATTAGGTAAAAGGATTATATCAATGTTAAATTTCCTGAATAGAAATAAGATAATCCCTGTACTATCCAAGGGGCTTTTAATCTGGTACTGTGTTGTGCAATACAGTGGCCTCTAGCTAGCTGTGACTGTTTACATTTAAATTCATTAAATAAAATTAAAATACAGTTCCTCAGTTGCCCTAGTCACATTTCAAGTGTGAGACAGCAGCTATAGAATGTTTCCAACATCACAGAAGTTGTATTGAATACTAGTAGTATTGTTGTTAGTTGCTGTTGAGTTGGCTCCAACTGATGGCGACCCTATGTACAACGAATGAAACACCACCCAGTTGTGGGCCATCCCCACAATCCTTCCTACCCTTGAGCCCATCGTTGCAGCCACTGTGCCAATCCATCACGTGGAGGGTCTTGGCTTTTTCACTGACCCTCTACTTCACCAAGCATGATAATCCTTCTCCAGGGACTGGTCCCTTCTGACAACATGATCAAAGTAGATGAAGTGATGTCTGGCCATTCTCACTTCTAAGGAGCGTTCTGGCTGCACTTCTTCCAGGGTAGATTTGTTGTTTCCTGTCTGTGTATATACTGCTACAACCATTTTTGAATTACTTTTAGCAAAATTTTACCTGCATGTGATAATAATGATATTTTTTTTTCTATAATTTCCACATTCTGTTGGATAACCTTTCTCTGGAATGGGCACAAATGTGGATCTCTTTCTGTCTCTTGGCCAGGTACTGTCCTCCAAATTTCTTGGCATAAATGAGTGAGCACCACCAGTGCTGCATCTGCTTGAAACATCTCAATTGGTGTTCCATCAATTCCTGGAGCCTCGTCTTCTGCCAATGCCTTCAGCGCAGCTTGGATTCTTCCTTCAAAACCATTGGTTGATGATCACATGCTACCTCCTGAAACGGCTGAACATTGATTGATTCTCTTTAGTACAGTGACTGTGTTCTTTCAGCTTCTTTTGATGCTTCTTTTGTCATTCAATATTTTGCTCATAGAATCATTCAGTATTGCAATTCGAGGCAAATGCCAAGCATGTTCTTCTCTTTTGGTTTTCTAATTCCAGGTCTTTGCACATTTCATTGTAATACTTTGTCTTCTTGAGCCGCCATTTGAAATCTGTTCACCTCTTTTATTTCATCATTTTCTCCTTTTGCTTTAGCTACTCTTCATTCAAGAGCAAGTTTCAGAGTCTCTTCTGACATCCATTTTGATTTTGGTCTTCCTTTCCTGTCTTTTTAATGACCTTTTGCTTTCTTCATGTATGATGTTCTTGTTGTCATCCCACAACTCATCTGGTCTTCAGTCACTGTGTTCAATGCATCAAATCTTTTCTTCAGATGGTCTTTAAATTCACGTGGGATATACACAAGATCATATGTTGGCTCTTGTGAACTTGTTTTAATCTTTTTCAGCTCAATTTGAACATCAATGTGACCAATTCATGGTCTGTTCCACAGTCAGCTCCTGGCCTTGTTTTGACTGATGATATTGAGCTTCTCTATCACCTTATTCTACACACATAATCAATTTGATTTCTGTGTATTCCATTTGACAAGTTCCACGTATATAGCTGCTGTTTATGTTGCTGAAAAAAGGTATTTGCAACGAATAAGTCATTGGTCTTGAAAAATTCTATCATGAGATCCCCAACATCATTTCTATCATTTAGGCCTTCCAACTACAGATGCTTCTTTGTTTCCAGCTTTCATATTGAATTGCCAAAACAAACAACAAAGACAACACACTGCCATCCAGTCGGATCTGACTCATGGCGACCCCTCCTTAGTAGGTTTCCAAGGCGATATTACTATGGAAGTAGATTGCCCAACCTTCCTTCCGAGGAGTGGCTGGTGGGTTTGAACCAGCAGCATTCTGGTAAGAAGTCATATGCCTTAGGCAATAAACCATCAGAGCTCCTACATTTCCTCATCTTTTGCTTTGGTGGTTGGTGCATAAATTTGAATAATAGTCATATTTACTGGTCTTACTTGTAGGTGTATGGGTATTATCCTATCACTGACAGCACTGTGCTTCAGGATCTTGAAATGGTCTTTTTGACGATGAATGCCATGCCATCCCTCTTCAATTTGTCATTCCTGGAATAGTGAAACATATGATTAATTCAAAGTGGCCAATACCAATCCATTTCAGCTAACTAATGGCTAGGGTATCAATCTTTATGTGTTCCATTTTGCTTTTGACTACTTTCAATTTTCTTAGAGTCATACTTTGTGCATTCCACATTCTGATTATTAATGGATGTTTGCAGCAGTTTCTTCCCATTTTGAGTCACGCCACATCAGCTAATGGAGCTCCCAAAAGTTTTACTCCATCCACGTCATTAAGATCGACTCTACTTTGAGGAGACAGCTCTTCCCCAGTCCTCTTTTGAGTGTCTTCCGACCTGAGGGGCTCATCTCCTGGCACTATCAGACAATGTTTCAGGCCTATTCATAAAGTTTTCCAGTAATATATCAGACAGTGTCTTATTACTATTCATAAGGCTTTCAGTGGCCAATTTGTTTAGAAGTGGATGGCCCCATTCTTTTTCTCAGTCTGTCTTACTCTGAAAGCTCTGCCAAAACCTGTCCACCATGGGTGACTCTGCTGGTATTTAAAATATTGCTGGCATAGCCTCTAGCCTCACAGCAACACACAAGCCATCATAGTGCAATAGACAGGTGAGAAAGATTACAGCCTAGAAAACCCTATGAGGCAGTTCTGCTCTGTCACATACAGTTGCTATGAGTCAAAAATTGTGCAATCTACTTCTGTAGAGATACTACCTTGGAAACTCAAGGGGCTGTTGCTGTGGGTTGGAAATGACTTTTAAAAAAAAAAAAAAAAACAATGAACAATAATGAGATTCATTATCTAACACAGCTAGAAATTTCAAAGAGAATAGACTTTAGGTTTGAACAATTCAGAAGTTCAGTGATACCATCAAGGACCAGCTATCTTCCATCTCAGGTCTATTCTCTTTGGTAGTGGTATCATTTTCTGGCTTAATGCCAGCCAAGATGGTAGTGGTGGTTCCAAGTATCATATTCTGAAACTATAATGTCCAGAAGAAGAAGAGAGGAAAGTGTTTCCCAGAAAACCCCTGGAAGACTTTTTCTATATCTTCTAGTCCATAGTTGGATCATATATCCATTCCTGAGCTAGTCTCTGGCTTACATAGTGGTAAAGTGTTGAGAAGTCAAAGACAGAGAAGCAAGAGTCAGAAATGACTCTTAAGAGTTTGAGCCTAAACGATGAGGGTACATAAAAACAAGATTTTTGTAATGGTCCTTTTGAGTGTGAGATGCAAAGATATGTCCAGATAGAGATGACCAGCAGGTAGACATATAGAACTGAGGACAAAATTGGAGACGTAAGTTGGAAATCATCTGTAGTGGGATAATAATTGAAGCCACGAGATTGCCAAAACAAAGGATGAGTGGATAGTGTCTACAACACAATGCTAGAGCAAGAGCTGGAAACAGGAAAGTCATGGTCAGATAGGGGGGAAAACATGGGGCATAGAATGTACAGAAATCAAAGGGAACAGCTGGACATTCAAGAGGTCAACAGTGTTAAGTGCTACAGAGATAATGAGGATGATATAGGCTTAGCAGCAGTGTATTGACAGGGAACTGCCAGAAATTCAAGCTGAATTCAGAAGAAGGCCTGGAAAGAGGGACATCATTGCTGATATCTGATGGATTTTGGCTGAAAGTAAAGCATTCAACGGTGTGGATCATAATAAATTATGGATAACATTGCAAAGAATGGAAATTCCAGAACTCTTAATTGTGCTCATGAGGAAAGTACACATAGACCCAAAGGCTGTGGTTTGAACAGAACAAGGGGATAGCACATGGTTTTAAATCAGGAAAGGTGTATGTCAGCGTTGTAACCTTTCACCACATTTATTCAATCTGTACAGTGAGAAAATAATCAATCCAAGAAGCTGGACTACATGAAGAAGAACGTGGCATCAAGATTGGAGGAAGACTCATTAACAACCTGTGATTTGCAGATGACACAATCTTGCTTGCCGAAAGTGAAGAAGACTTGAAGCACTTACTGATGAAAATCAAAGACTGCAGTCTTCAGTATGAATTACATCTCAACATAAAGAAAACAAAAACCTCAAACTGGACCAGTAAGCAACATCATGATAAATGGAGAAAAATTGAAGTTGTCAGGGATTTAATTTTACTTGAATCCACAATCAATGTCCATGGAAACAGCAATCAAGAAATCAGATATCATATTTCATGGGACAAATCTGCTGCAAAAGACCTCTTGAAAGTTATAAAAAGGAAAGATGCCACTCTGAAGACTAAGGTGCACCTGGCCCAACCCCTGGTATTTTCAATAGCCTTACATGCATGTGAAAGCTGGATAGTGAATAGGGAAGACCTAAGAAGAACTGATGACTTGGAATTGTAGTGTTGGGGAAGAACACTGAAAATACCGTGGACTGCCAGAAGAACAAACAAATATGTCTTGAAAGAAGTATAGCAGAATCCTCTTTAGAAACAAGAGTGGCCAGATGTCATCTCACAAACTTTGGCCTCATTGTCAGAAGGGACCAATCCCTGGAGAAAGGTATCATGCTTGGTAAAATAGAGCATCAGTGAAAGAGGGAACAACAGCAAATAACATAGACTTAGAAACATTAAGTTGACAGCTAGAAGTTCACTATGATTTTTAAGAGAGTTGTTTCAGTTGCAAAGTAGGAACAAGCAGATTTCAGGTGAATGGGTGAGCATATAGATAGGCAGAAATATGAAATATAGACTGTTCTTGAAAAAGTACTGGTAGTCATGAAAGGGAAAGCTACATGAATGAGAATGTTTACACCAATATTATATGACTAAAGGTGTGCAGCAGGGTTATATGTTTCATCTTACTTATTCAATCTATACATTGAACAAATAATCTGAGAAGCTGGGCTATATGTAGATGAATTCAGCATCAGGATTAGAGGGAGACCAGGGTTGGATTACCCAATAAGCAAGGTAAGCACAGGCTTACTTATGCTTACTTACTAATCTGTATTGAACAGTTTTTCACATATTTTTCATCACATCTAAAAACCTAACAACAACAAAAGTTAGAAGCAACTGGAATTTCTAAATATATTGTCTAAAAAGTTAAAGTTTCACAAGTATATGTAATGTTATTGTTAGGTGCAATCAAATTGGTTTTAATTCATAGTGACCCTATGTACAACAGACAAAACACCGCCTGGTCCCGCGCTATCCTCACAATCATTGCTATGTCTGAGCCCATTGTTGCAGCCACTGTATCAGTTAATCCTATTGAGGGTCTTCCTCTTTTTCACTGACTCTTACTTTACCAAGACTGATGTTCTTCTCTAGGGACTGGTTTCTCCTGACAACATGTCCAAAGTACATGAGACGAAGTTTTACCATGCTCACTTCTAAGGAGCACTATGGCTGAACTTCTTCCAAGACAGATTTGTTTGTTCTTCTGGTAGTCCATGATATATTAAATATTCTTCCCCAACACCATAATTCAAATGCATCAATTCTTCTTCAGTCTCCCTTATTCATTGTCCAGCTTTTGTATGCATATGAGACAATCGAAAATGCCATAGCTTGGGTCAGGTTCATCTTATTCCTCACAGTGACATCTTAACTTTTTAAAACTTTAAAGAGATCTTTTGCAGCAGATCTGTTGAATGCCCTTACATCTAAGGAGCATTCTGGCTGTACTTCTTCCTAGACAGATTTGTTTGTTTTCCTGGCAGTCCATGTTATATTCAATATTCTTTGCCAACCATAATTCAAATGCATCTTCCTTATTCATTGTCCAGCTTTCTCATGGACATGAGGCTTGGTTCAGGGGCCTTAGTACTCAAAATAACGTCTTTGTTTTTTGATGCTTTAAAGAGGTCTTTTGCAGCAGATTTGTCCATTGCAATCAACATGCCATTTGACTTCTCAACTGCTGCTTCCATGGGCATTGATCATGTATCCAAATAAAATGAAATCCTTGACAACTTCAGCATTTTCTCCATTTATTGTGATGTTGCTTATTGGTCAAGTTGTGAGAATTTTTGTGTTCTTTAAGAAGGGATAGGATTGCAAAAGACTGAAAGATGGGAGAGCATTTCAAGTGCACGCAATACTAATAGGAGCAAAGGCATACATAAAGTTAGAAAACCAGAGAATGTTTAAGGAGTTTGGTTTAGTTGAACTGTAGGGAAAATGTAGGGCAGTGGTAAGAGGGAAAACAGAAAAGGTAATAATCTGTCCTGTGGGCTTAGGACCATGGTTGCAGGGCTCATCAAGCTCAACTGGCATAACACGTTATACAAAAACATTGTTTTACATCCTACTTTGTGAGTAGTGACTGGGGTCTTAATAGCTTGCAGGTGGCCATTTAAGATGCAACAATTGGTCTCTCCTTGTCTGGAGCAAAGAAGAATGAAGAAAACTGCAGCCTATGCTACCAGAAGAACTAGATAGTGCCTGGCTACCACTGTCAACCACTCGAGAAGGGATCAGTGTAGGAGATTCTGGATAGAGGGGAAGGAAAATGTGGAACAAAACTCAAAATCATAAAAAAAAAAAAAGATCAGCCTTACTGAACTATGAAGATTAGTGAAATCTCTGAGGCTATGGCCTCTAGTCACCCTGTAGGGCTTGGAATTGAACTCACTCCCATGGCTTCTAGCCTAACAATAGACAGGAGTATAGGGTGAACATTTACACTAGGTAGGTACACCCTTTTATGACAATCAACCATGGGAAATCAGAAGGTCAGTATTTTCATAGGGAGAAAGCTCAGGAGGCAGGAATACATGGGAAAGAAGGATACAGGGAAAAGGTAGTCAGAAGGAGGAAGTGGGAAGAGGCTGTTACATTGTGGGGATTGGAATCAATGTCATGAAACAAAATGTGTATGGACTATTGTATGGAAAATGAATTTGCTTGGTAAACGTTAACCAAAATCACCCCCACACACAAAAAAATAAAATAGAAATAGTAATCTGAACTAAACTTGGTAGCCAGTGATATACCATTCAAATTTTATGAGCAGTAGAATGTAATTGGATCTGTACTTCATTTGTCCTTTATTCTGGAAGAGAAGAGTTATGAGTGGAACTGTGTTCCTCCAAAAAGATACGCTGAAGTCCAACATATGTGTGAATGTGACCCTATTTAAGACTAGGATTTTTGAAGATGTTATCCATAAAGTTAATATGAGATCATATAGGAGGGTGGTGAGTCCTAATCCTATGTGAATGGTGTCCTTATAAAAAGAGAAGATACACAAAGACAAGTAGACAAAGAAGGATACTGTGTGATGCCGAAGCTGCAAGCAAGGAGGTGCTGGAAGGTAGGAGAGAGTCGTGGAGCAGATTCTACCTCCGAGGCCTCAGAAGGAGCCAACATGGCGGATAACCGTGATTTGGACTTGTAGCCTCCAGAACTGTGTATTTCTGGCCTTAAAAGCCACCTGATCTGGGGTATTTTGTGATGGAGCCTTAGAAAACTAAGATGAGAAGGAAGAGAAGTGCAGCTGGGGAGGCCATGAAGCAGACTATTGCTAAGCCAAGCATGGAGAACCTGAAAACTCTTGCCGCAATAAAAAAGAAGAGATAATAGCAAAAGAAATTTTGATGGTAGATCTTATTTCTTTTTAGCTGTGGTAAATATATATGTATATAACCAAATATTTGCCATTTCAATAATCTTCACTGAATGAATAAGGTTCAGTGACATTAATTATATTCATCACGTATGACAGTAGATCTTTGAATCCTTTAGGCAAGTGATTGAAAGTAAGGGATAAATGATCGAAGAAGTCGCTATGATTTTGAGCTTGAATAATGGAGAACAGTTATTCTGCTAACAGAAACAGAGAAGGTAGAGAAATCACTTTTGGTGGGAGTGATAAATTAGATTTTTAAAATGTTGGGCTGAGGTCTTCCGAAGGATTTTATTTGTCCCAGGGAACTTCTCCAGCCTTCTCTGTTATTTATACATATAAAGATGAGAAGATGAACTTACAGAGACTATAAATAGCTGATGAATAATGAAGAGACTTCAATCTCATTGGGAATAGTGTAAATGCAAGTCAATACAGTAAAGGAGATGTTATCTTTCAGCCTTTCAGATACAGAAAGATTGAAAAGACATAAGCTATTACAAAAGGAAAACTAAGACACAAAAGAAAGCTAGAAAAAAAAACAGAAATAGTGTATTTTTGACTGGGAAGATTTAATTAAAAACTTTACAAAAATTTTATTGTGGTAAAACATAAAATTAGCCATTTTAACCACTTTTATGTGTACAATTCAGTGACATTAATGACATTCATGTTGTTGTACAACTTTTACCACTATGGATTTAATATTTTAAAGGTGAAAGTTGTCCTCAAGTTTATAAGTTTAATCAATTACAATAAAAAGTTGGCAAAATGATTTTAAAGAGCATCTAACGAACTCAATACCGTCCAGTTGAACCCAACTCATAGTGACCGCTCCTTGGGTTTCCCAGGCAATATCACTGTGGAAGTAGATTGCCCAACCTTCCTTCCAAGGAATGGATATATTAAATGCAATAAAATAAACTGGTTGCAGAACTGTGTGTATGGTATACTATGTTTTGTATGAAACCTAAACTCAAGCCCATTGCCATAGAGTTAATTCCGCCTCAAAGCCACCTTATATGATTTGTGTAAAGGAAAGAGAAATTCTATGTGCCTAAGGCATTTGACTGCTAACTAGAAGGCTGATGGATCAAACCCAGCAGCAACTTCTCGGAAGGAAGATGGGGCAATCTACTTCTGTAGAGATAATGCCTTGAAACTGAAGGAGGGGTCACTATGAGTTGGGTCCGACTCAACTGCAGTGAGTTTGGTTTTTGGTTTGGCATGTATGTGTAGAGATATATAGTCTTTATATATACAGATTCTGTGTGTGTGTGTGTGTGTGTATGTATATATTCTGTATATAAGAAAACCCAAAACAGTTGCTGTTGATTCCAACTCATGGCCACAAATAGAATTGTGTTTCATAGGGTTTTCATTGGCTGATTGTTCAGGCGAATTTTCTGAGATGCCTCTGGGTAGGCTTGAACCTCCATCCTGCAGTTAACAGGTGAGAATTTTAACTATTTGCATCACCCAAGGATTCCAATATATATCAAGGATATACATAGTACTTGCCTCTGGGGAGGAAAATAGGGATGGCTGGGATATAGGAGTGGGAGGAAAGCATCTCATTTTGTCACCTTTCTTCCTTTTGATTTTGAAAATGTGAAGGCATTACCTATTAACATGAATGAAATCAGTGAAGAGGAACTGCTGGAACATTTTTAAAAAGAGGAGTAATTGGGAATGGAGTGGGGTGGCATCGGGATGACATATTCTACCAGACAAAAGACTTGCTGCAAGGATTAAATGAATGAACATTATATATAAGTGTTTGCAATAGTTCTTGGCTCATGGAGTGCTACATGATTGTTTGCTGTTATTACTTTTATAATTTTGATAAGTAAACTGCATAATTAAAAAAACATCTATCATAAGGAAATATATTGATAAATTTTTACTCCATGAAGTTTAAAAACTTTTGTATGGGGAAATTTATAAAATAATATTAAAGGGCACAATAAACTGGGACAATATACTTAGAGTATACATGATGGTCAAGGTCAGTTACTCCACAAATATTTTTGAGTACCTGTCTAGGGTCAGGGGGGTCAGGCAGTATGCCAGAGGCTGACTACACTGTGATGAAAAATATGATCTCCACCTTCCTGGTATTTATAGAAATTAAGGGTTAATATCCCTAATATGCAAAGGGTTGTTAAAAATCACAAGGAACAAATCTACGGGGCCCACAGGGGATAGGCCAAGGTCATAACAAAATTATTTTGAAAGTATTGCTAATGATCAATAAACAAAGGAAAATAGATTCAATTTCAGCAGTCAATTTTACTCAAACAAAAATAATGAGATTTAAATTTTTGTTTATTAATTATAAAGATTAAAACAACAATAAAAAGACAACCCCCAATGTTGGCACAGTGGAGAGAGTGGCATTTTTACATGTTGGGAGTGGGAGTATAATTGGTATAAACTTCCTGCAAGGCTGTTAACAACATGTATTGGAATTTTAAATATGTGAATTGTTTGACTTAGCAATTCCATGGTGTATGAATTAACCCCGAAGAAATAATTGGACATATATAGTAAGATGCATGTGCAAGAAGGCTATTTTTCTCAGCATTCTTTATAACAGTAAAAAGATAGAAAACAACCCTAATACCTCTTAAGAGGTGATGAGCTAAATCATAGTGTATTGATATAATTGAATATGATGCAATGATTTAAAAGGATGATGTGTCTTAACAGCAGAAAGACTAATAACCCAACCAAAAAATGGACAAAGGACTTGAATAGACATTTCATCAAAGAACATATTCAAATGGCCACCAAACACATGAAGAGATGCTGAAAGTCATTACCCATTAGACAAATGCAAATCAAAACCATAATGAGATAAATACCATTTCACTCCCGATAGAATGGCTAAGATAAAAAAAGAAAATAGCAAATATTGTCAAGGTTGTGAGAAGACTGGAACCCTTATCCATTGCTAGTGGTAATGCAATGGGTATAGCCGTTGTGGAAAACTGTGTGGCTATTTACTCCTGAAATAGAGCTACCATATGTCCCAGCAATTCCACTTCCAGGTACATACCTAAAAAAAAAAAAAAAAAAAAAAGGACTTGAAAGCAGAGACTCAAATAGAGATTGGTATAGCAAAGTTCATTATAACACTATTCATAATAGCCAAAATGTAGGAACAACTTAAAACCCATCAACAGATAAATGCATAAGCAACATGTGGTATGTACATATAATGAAATTGGACTCAGCCAGTAGAAGAAATGAACTCTTTTTTTTTTTCTTTTTTATTGCATTCCCTATCACGTAACAGGAAGGAAGGTGGGGCAATCTACTTCCGTAGTGATACTGCGTTGGAAACCCAAGGAGGGGTCGCTATGAGTCGGGTTTGACTTGACGGCACATAACAACAACAACAACAATCATGTAACAGCTCTCTTCCTACTTGCTCCTTTTGGTTGGTTACCTTTTCCTTGTGTCCTTCTTTCCTATGACAGTAATATTTACTTTTTTTTTTTTAAATTGTGATTTGGTGAAAATTTACAGAGCAAATTCACTTTCCATACAGCAGTTCACATACATTTTGTCTCATGACATTGATTACAATTTACCACAATGCAACAGCTCCCATCCGATGTCCTCCCGGTACTTACCTCTTCCTTGTATGAAGGCTTGATACATGCTACACTATGCTAAGCAAAATATGCTAGTCACAAAAGGACAAATGTCATATGATTTCACTTACATAAAAAGACAAGAAAAGGCAAGTGCAAAAGGCATAAAGTTCCCAGGGGAGGGATGGAGGAAGAAAAGGGGTTAACGGTGATAGAAAATTTACATTAATTAAAGATCGAGTTGCTCAACTGATTAATGTGATTGCTACCAGTAAGTTGTACACCTGTAAAAAGTTGAATTGGCAAAAGTTGTGTGATAGATATATTTACAACAAAAACAGAAGAGCTGCTGCTGAGGCTGATTTTGTACAACCAAACACCTTATGGGATTTGGTTCCTTGGTTTTGAGGTTTAGGATCACAGTTTCATGGGACATCCCAGTTAATTTGGCCTCAAAACATATTTAGTGCTTCTGTTCTATGGCATAGTGTGTTGTATAGTGCCAGGAGTCCTAAAAGCTTGTAAGCAGCCATCCAAGACAAAATAATAGTTCTCTATTTGCTCGACGGCACATAACAACAACAACAACAACAACAACATTTGCCTGGCAACAGAAGAAGAAGGAGAGTCAGGAATATGGTGAGAAATGAATGTGAAGCTAATTACCTCCATGAACAACTGCCTCATTTGCCATGAGACTAGAAGCACTGAATGGTGCCTGGCTACAATTACTAAACATTTTGATCAAATATTCCATAGAAGAATCCTGATCAAAAGGGGCAAAATGCAGATCAGAATTTCAAATTGCCATGGAGGGTGGATGAACTCCTGGAATTATTATCCATAGAGACTGAAGTTTAATAGCAGTTATCAGGCATGGGAAAGGGGGAAAATGGTGGGGTTATTGCTTATGGAGCACTGAATTTCAGTTTACACTGATGGAAAAACTCCATTGATTAAGAGTAGCGTTGCCCAGCCAATTAGTGCAATTGCTGTCGACAAGTTGTACACTTGTAAAAAGTTGAACTGGCAAAAGTTGTGTGATAGATAAATTTATAACCACCACCACAACAAAAGAGGAACTACTGAGGCTGCTATGTACCGTCAAATACTTGATGGGATTTGGTTCCTTGGTTTTGAAGTTTAGGGTCATGATTTCATGGAATATTCCAGTTAATTGGGAGCTCTGGTGGGTATAGTCCCTAAGGCATTTGACTGCTAACCAGAAGGCTGGCGGTTCAAACCCGCCAGCCATTCCTCAGAAGGAAGATGGGGCAATCTTCCGTAGAGATGCTGCCTCAGAAACCCAAGGAGGGGTCACTATGAGTTGGAAAGGACTCGATGGCAGTGAGTTGATTTTATTTTTCCCCAGTTGGTCTAATATTGTGTTTAGTGCTTCTGTTCTACCATATATTCCATTGTATAGTACCTGGGGTCTTAAAAGCTTCCAAGTGGCAGTCAAAGTTATAATAATTGGTCTTTATTCAACTGGAGCAACAGAGGAAAAAGGAAAGTCAGAAATAGGAGGAGAAAATGGAATGTGTGGCTAATTGCCTCTGTGAACAACTGCCTCCTTTGCCATGAGACCAGAAGAACTGGATGGTGCCCAGTTCCCGTTACTGAGAATTCTAATCAAAGATTCTAAAGAAGAATCCTGACCAAAAGGGGGAAAATGCAAAATAGAATTTCAAATTCTCATGGAATCCAGACCTCCTGGATTCATGGAGACTGGACGAACCCCTGAAACTATTGTTCTGAGATAATCTTTATATCTTAAGCCAAAAATATAACCTGAACTCATCTTAAAACCAAACAGTAAGTTAGCTTAACTAGTAAAAAATGTTTGTCTTGTACACTGAGCTCTTTTAAGATCTGTCCATACAGGATCAAGAGAAGGGTTTGCTTGGGAAAGGGAACTCACCTAGTAGGTTACCAGGATGGGGAGGGAAGGAGAGGGATTAATATCAGGCTACTTTGGGCTTACACACTGACATGGTTAGGGGGAGGGATATATGGGAAGGATATATGACCACCATAATAACATTGGGAAATGAGAGGACACCAAATTGTGCACACGAGACAGATGACAGATGCTAATACCAACCAATGTGTCCACAATGCCACATTGCCATTAACACCAAACACTAGGCTACACAGATAAACACATAAACACCTGAGATGATCAGATGGGGGCCAGTGAACAGAGGTATACTCTAGACCAAGGATAGATTCAGCTGAGGCTAATCTTGCACAGACACCAGTGATACAAAATACCTGCAGTCCTTACAGAAACAATAGAAGACAGACACAGAGTAATCCCTCACAGACATCTAGACACTATAGGAGAGAGATCCAATAGATCTACTGCCTCAGGACCATAGTACTGGGGGACACCAGACTCAATAGGCACAACAAAATACATAAAAGCATTGCTCCACATCCTACATTGGTGAGTAGCAACTGGGGTCTTAAAAGCTTTCAAGCGGCCATCTAAGATGCAGGTAACAGTCTCCTAGCATCGGAAGTGAAGAAAAATGCAAAAAAAAAAAAAAAAAAAAAAACCCAAAAAACAAGGGCAATTAGAGGCAATCAACCCTAGGACACAATGGCCCTCGAGACCAGAAGAACTGGATGGTGCCCAGCTACCAATGCCAACCACTCAGGAAAGGATCAAATTTCGAGATCCTGGATAGAGTGGGAGGGAAAACGTGGAACAAAATCCAAAAACTCAATAATGACCAGAATTACTGATCAGATGAAATCTGGTGAGACTCCCAATACTATAGCCCTAGAATATGTTCTGTGCCTGGAATAAAACTGACCCCCAGGAGTGGGCTCTCAGCTCAATAGTTAACAAGATGTACACACAGACTACTCAACCTAGGATGACGTACCCACATACTCTATGGTAATACATCCCTTACAGCAATACACCATGGGACACCAGATGACCAACATTCAAACTGAGGAAATGCAGGACAAACAGGAGTGCATAATTATGAGGGGCACAGGGGGAGGGTTGCAGGGTAGGGAGAGGAGGAGACTGGGTTAGGGTTGGACATGGCAAATGGGAATGAAACTAAATGTACGTGTTATGTTGAATGTAAAACAAGTTCTTAAAAAAAAAAAAAAAAAAGATCTGTCCATACAGGATCAAATTGACAATAGCAACTTGGAAAATTATGTAGGAAACTTAGAGAGCAGTGAGTTTATGTTAATGGAGGAACAACTCAGAAAAGAAGGTGAGAATGGTTGTACAAATCAGAGAATGGAATCAACAACACTGAATTGTACAGGTAGAAATCGTTGAATTGGTGTACATTCTGTTGTGGGTTTCTGAGGCGCTATCCCTACGGAAGTAGATTGCCCAACCTTCCTTCCCAGGAGTGGCTGGTGGGTTTGAACCACCAGCCTTCTGGTTAGCAGTCAAATGCCTTAGACACTATGCCACCAGAGCTTCCCTACAGTCTCAACAAGAACACAAAAATAAGATACATTATTAAGGAAAAAAATTAACCAAAACCTTAAAAAGGATGACAATCATCTATATACATTGACATGAAAAGATGCCACAAAATTATATTAAGTAAAGAAGATAGATTGCATGGCAGATTGTACAAAATATTCCAAACCCATTAAAAATATAGGCACACGTCTGAATGTAGGGATGTACAGAAAAAAAGTCCAGGGATAGATTCCAAAACATTGGATTGTCTTTGGGTGAGGGTTTTAGGGATGATCCTTGTTTGATTCTTTATACCTTTTTTGGGTGGTATTTTATGATATTTTGGCAATGAATATGCTACTTATACATGAGTTCATCTACTAATCTATTATCTAAAGGTTGGCAGTTTGAACCCACCCAGCAGCACTGCATAAGGAAGTCCTGGAGATCTGCTGACACAACGATAATAGCCAAGAAGATGCTATGGAGTCATTCTCCATAGGAACACATAGCGTTGCTATGAATCAGAATTGACTCAACAGTAACCATTTTTTTGTTGTTGTTGTTTTAGTATCAAAATAAAATAAAATGAAGCTATCCGAAACTTGTATCTTAAATATTTCCTCACAAAAATCCTGTAAGAATAATCATTGTTGATCTAAATCCATAATAATTGAAATTTTTTTTATCAGACTCTCAGATTTTGTAAATTCATAGTTTTTCCTGTCCTAAGTCAGTAGGGAAACCTTTTGTAAATAATAAAATATTTCAAGAATTTGGAACAAAATGACAATCACAGAGTACTGACCTCATTTCCATGATAGTTAAAAGACTTGAAGAGAAAGGAGTTTTGACAGGGCTGCAGGCAAACAATTGGATCCTCTTCTTGGTAGGAGGTTCTTTGGTAGAGGTGTGGGATGGAGGAGAAACAGGGCGGGGAGGGGGGGAAGGGGGTTTGACACACTGCTTTGCCAGGTTCCCTTAGTGTTCCCCAAAGGTTGTAAATTTCTAAGTAAGTCAGGCTTAGAGTGCTAGAGAGCTACCTCCTGGTCCCTGTCACTCTTCGCTCATCCTGTTGAAACTTATTTGCAGTGTTTTCTGGACATTTAGTTCTCACTGCTCTGCAGCCAAAGAGCCCTAGTGGTGCAATGGTTAAGTGCTTGGCTGCTAACTGAAAGGTTGGAAGTTCAAACCCCACCCAGTGGCTCTACAGGAGAATGACCTGACCATCTGCTCCTGTAAAGATTGCAGCCCAGGAAAATCTGAGGCAGTTCTACTTTGTCAGGTGGGGTTGCTATGAGTCAGAATTCACGCGATGGCACCCAACAACAACAGCTCTGTGTCCATTATTGCTCTAACGTTGGCTGAATGTCCCCAACACAACCCAGGGTTATGTGGGACACAGAGGCCTAATGTGTATCATATGTGCAACAGAATTGCTCTGTAACTCACAATACTGCTCATCTATGAAGTGAACTAAGAACAGCCTCAGGTCTTGGGGTGGGAGGAGGCCTAGACTCTAGAGACTAAGGAGTTCTGTAAGGAGTCTGTGATTTCATGTAGGTTCCAAGCATGGTCTGAAGACTAAATAGACAGAAGTGCAATTACTCTTGTGTAGGAATCCACATTTTTAAAACATTAGATTAAAAAGGGGTTGTAATTTTTAGAAAGTTTACAAACTACAAAATTAAAGTAGTAAACTTTGTATGGAGTCCCTGGGTGGCACTAATAGTTAAGTGCTTGACTACTAGCCAAAAGGTTGGTGGTTTGAACCCATCCAGAGGCAGCTCAGAAGGCAAGCCCAGCAATCAGTTTCTGAAAAGCCACAGCCATGTGACAGTTCCGCTATGGAACAGTTCTATTCAGCACACAGGGGTCACCATAGGTTGGAGGAGGCCCGATGGCAAGTAACACCAAACTTTACACGTCTTTCATGACTCCATGTTTCTGTATATGCACAATTTCTTCTCTCTCCACACCCACCTCCCTGTGACTCGCCCAGGTGCACCCAGCAGGGGCCTCGTACCCCTACACAGAAAGTTTGCACAGGACCTGGCAGTATTCCGTCTTGTTGTACGTAGGGTGGCTATGAGTCAAAGTGAGCTCTGGTGGCGTAGTGCCTAAGGCACTTGACTGCTAACCAGAAGGCTGGTGGTTCAAACCCACCAGCCACTCCTCAGAAGGAAGGTTGGGTAATCTATTTCCATAGTGATACTGCTTCAAAAACCCAAGGAGGGGTCGCTATGAGTCGGGTCTGACTCAAAGGCACATAACAACAACAACAACAACATGAGTCAAAACCGACTCCACAGTACCTAACATCAATCTTTGTGGAAGCAGACTAACACGTCTTTCTGCTGTGAAGCAGTTGGTGGGTTTGAACCATTGAGCTTTCATTTAGCAGCCGAGAGCTTAAGTACTGCACCACCAGCCTCCTTCAAGACTATTTAGTCCACATTTTATGTTGTTGTTGAGTGCCATTGAGTCGATCCTGATTCATATCAACCTCACATGGCAGAGTAGAACTGCCCTACGGAGTTTCCTGGGCTTTATGGGAGCAGATTCCTAGGTCTTTCTCTAGTGGAGCTGCTGGGGGCATTTGGACCTTCAACCTGTTGGCTAGCAATCAGGAGTGACTGCTATTTCTCTAGCACTCTAAACCTGGCTTACTTACTTCCAGGGCTCTTTCCACACTTTATAGATCAACGGAATAGTCTTCCCTCCCACTTCTTTCCTTTCCTGTTTCATCTCTGAGAACAAAATTCTTATATGAATTACAAAAATGAAAACAAATTCTAATTGCTAGGTTTGGAGGCAGGGGTAAGGGGAGACATTGGATAATCTTCATGTTCTAGACCTAATTATTGGTTTACTTACTAGAAAAATTCACAGAATCTTCTAAACATTTTTTTTCCCCAAAATAAATGTTGAAACATATGCTATTGTAAAATGGAAAACCTTAGGAATTCTGAAGAACTTTATAATAAGAAGTGTATGTATCTGAATTTGAGGAAAAAATGACATGTTGAGGAAATACTTGTAGACTCCAGTTTCAGCTACTATAGCATTTCTTTAAATAAAATTTAAACGAATGTTCCCTCAGATTTCTGAGTAACTGCTTTGTCTATGTTACACTCCAAGTCAATATTTCACTGCAGAACTTTGTGTTCTGTTATTTTTTTCTTCAAACTACTTTCCTTTCCCCATGGTAATGTCAGAATTTTATAGTTTCTAACAGCTCATCTATTAACAGCAAAGAACAGGCAGGACGTTTGAGATAAGAAATGATTAGGAGGTGCTTTTATGTGTTTAATGGTTCCTGAGTGGAAGCAGCCTTATGAGATTTGGATAAGGCCCTTAGCAAAAGGAATTGTATCCGAAGTGACAAGTTTTTGCAGTATTTGAATGTTAAATTTGTGGTGAGCCAAGTTATATTATGGGCTCATGTAGCAGAATTTGACATTAGATTATATTCATAATGCACACTTCCACTCCAAGTCTCCTCCAGTTATACCAATAGTCAATGTTTTATTCATTTATTCTAAATTTTATTTATTTAGTTGTTATTGTTGAGACTGCACACAACAAAACATACCTCATCTCAACAGTTGCTATGTGCACAATTCAATGACATTGACGACATTTTTGAGTTGCTCAGTCATTCTTAGGTTCCTTTCCTGAGTTGTTCCTCCCTCATTAACATAAACTCATTGCCCTCTTAGGTTCTTATCTAATGTTTTGAGTTGCTGTTGTCAATTTGATCCCATATAGACAGATGTTAAAAGAGCATAATGCTCAATCCAGGCCTTTTTCCCAGTTAAGCTACACTATTGTTTGGTTTCTCAGCATAAAGAAAACGGAAATCCTCACAAACTGGACTAATAAGCAGCATCATGATAAATGGAGAAAAGATTGCAGTTGTCAAAGATTTCATATTACTTGTTTCCACAATCAACACAAATGGAAGCAGCAGTCAAAATATCAGACGATGTATCACACTGGGCAAATCTGCTGCAAAAGACCTCTTTAAAGTGCTGAAGAACAAAGACATCTCTTTGAAGACTAAGGTACGGCAATCCAAGCCATGGTATTTTCAATCGCCTCATATGCATGTGAGAGCTGGACAATGAATAAGGAAGACTGAAGAAGAGTGGATGCTTTTGAGTGGTGTTGGTGAAGAATGCTGAAAGTACCATGGACTGCCAGAAGAACTAACAAATCTGTCCTGGAAGAAGTGCAGCCAGAATGCTCCTTGGAAGCAAGAATGGCCAGACTTTGTCTCAGCTACTTTGGTCATGTTGTCAGAAGAGAAGGACATCATGCTTGGTAAAGGGGAGGGTCAATGAAAAAGGGGAAGACCCTCAATGAGATGGATTGACACGGTGGTGCCATGATGGGCTCAGCCATAGCAAGGATTGTGAGGTTGACACAGGACGGGCAGTGTTTCGTTCTGTTGTGCTTAGGGTTGCTATGAGTTGGAGCTGACTTGATGGCACCTAACAACAACAACAACACCGATGTTTGGTTTTAAGATGATTGCAGGGGATACTTTTGGTTTAAGGTTTAAAGAATATCTCAGGATTATAATTTCAGGAGTTCATCCTCCCTCCATGGGGCCAGAATGCCTTAAGTCTATGAGAATTTGAAATTCTGTTCTGTGTTTTCCCCCTTTGATCTCTGGAATTTTTGATCAAAATGTTCAGTAATGGTAGCCAGGCACTGTCCAGTTCTTGTGGCCTCAAGGCAAAGGAGGCAGTTGTTCATGGAGGCAATTAGCTTTACATTCATTTCCTCTTCCTATTCTTGACTCTCCTTCTTTTGTTGCTCCAGACAAATAAAACCAAAACCAGGCTCACTGCCATTGAGTAGATTCTGACTTGTAGAAACCCCTGAGGCAGTAAATGTTTAAGGAAGTAGACCCGCAGAGTAGTTGTTGGGTTTGAACTGCCAACCTTCTGGTTAGCAGTTGAATGCCTTAGGCACTGTGCTACCAGAGCTCCCCAGACAAACAAAGATCTATTATTGTGCCTTGCATTGCCATTTGCAAGCTTTTAAGACCCCAGGCACTACAGAAAAACTAAGAGGTAGAGCAGAAGCACTAAACACATGATGAGGCCAATTAACTGGGATGTCCCATGAAACCGTAACCCTAAACCTCAAAACCAAGGAACTAAGTCCCATAAGGTGTTTGGTTGTACACAAGTAGACACAGCAGCAACTCTTTTGTTGTTGTAAATATATCTATCACAAAGTTTTTACCAATTCAACTTTTTACAGGTGTGCAACTTATTGGCAGCGATGACAATAATTGGCTGTGCAACCCTATGCTTACTTAATGCAAATTTTACATCATCATTAACTCTTCTTTTCCTCCTCCATCTTGCCCCTGTAACTACTCTTAAACTATACATTTGACTTTTCTTGTCCTTTTGTATAAATGAGGTCAAATGATTTGTCCTTTTGTGATTGGTGTATTTTGCTCAGCATAATGTCACCATGTTCCACCCATACTGTAGGATGTACCAAGACTTCATTTCTTCTACTGGTTGAATAGTATTTCATTGTATGTTTTCACCACCTTTTGTTTAACCATTCATCTGTTGATGGGCATTTAGGTTATCTGTACATTTTGGATATTGTAAATAGCTGGTGGTTAAAATCCACCAGCCACTCCTCAGAAGGAAGGTTGGGCAATCTACTTCCATAGTGATACTGCCTTGGAAACCCAAGGAGGGGTCACTATGAGTCGGGTCCGACTCGACGGCACATAACAACAACAACAACTTGTGTTCTTGTTGGATATTTGGTTTCTGAGGATATTCTCCTAGTCATTATCTTGTCTTTTTTTTTTTTTTAAATTGTGTTTTGGGTGCAAATTTACAGAGCAGAATTTGTTTTACGTTCAACAGTTCATGTACATTTGGTTTCATGTCCTGTCATTAGCTTGTCTTTTCACTTTTTGGTAAAATCTTTCGATGAACAGCATTCTTTATTTTTTTTGAAGTCCCATTTCTTTATTTTATCTTTTGCTGTTTGTGCTTTAGTTATTATACTAGATAATTGATAGTTGAAGGCTAGGCTGACAGTGTTGCCCCTGCTGTTCTTCTAAGAATTTTATGGTTTTAGTTTGCACACTTAGGTCCTTAATCCATTTTGAGTTAGTTTTTGTGTGTGGTGTGAGGCATGTATCCTGTTTCATTTTTCTGCATGTGGAAATCCAGTTTTGTCAGCACCATTTATTGAAGAGACTCTTTTTCCCCATCAAATGAACTTAGTACCTTTGTCAAAAATCAGTTGCTCATAGATTTATAGGTTTATTTCTGGACTTTGAATTCTATTCCATTGATCTGTGTGTCTACTGTTATACTAGTACCAAGCTGTTTTGATTACTGTAGGTGTATAGTATGTTTTAAAATCAGAAAATATGAACCCTCCTATTTTATTCTTCTCTTTTAGCATTGTTTTAGCTGTTCAAGGCCTCTTACTACTCCACATAAAGTTGAGGGCTGGCTTTCCTATTTCTGTAAAGAAGGCTGTTGGAATCTGACCAAGATTATATTGAGTCTACAGATTGTTTTGGGTAGTATTGACATCTTAACAATGTTAAGATTTTAAATCCACGAACATGGAATAGTTTTCATTTATAAGTCCACATGTCTGGTTAGATTTTGTGGTAGTTATGTTTGTGTGTCAACTTGGCTGAGCCTGGTTGAGTGGCTGGGCAGCTGGTGGTAGTTATTTACCATGATGAGACTGGGAATCAACTCCCAGGTGGGATCTACCACAAGCAGCTGAGTAGCTACCTTTGGGATGTGGTCTGCATATAAGCAGCAGCTTTGGGAATGGTCTCTAGCCTATGGCATGCTTGGACCCTGCATGTAGCCGTGTCATTGCTCAGCAGCCTGCTATGCTCTTCTGACCTTGGGACTTACAATGGACTTAAGTTAATGGCTTGCTGTGTGGTTTGGTAACATCAGGACTGTGCCATTTTATTTGTCAACCTTGGGCTTCTCAGCCTCAGCAGCTAACAGCTGTCTGAGTGAAGAAATGCCTCTAGCTCCAGTGGGCCGGGAGCTGGAGGCAGAGCTGAAGCCCAAGGTTGAGGGGCTTTCACCTAGCCTCTAGAGCCTGGCACTTTGAACTGGACTGAAAGCCTCCAAATTGGAAGAAAACCTCCTGTTTGTTAGGGCCATTCCAATTGTGGTGTATTCCTGTCAGAGTGGCACTAGGGAACCAGAATAGATTTATTCCTAGGTATTTTATTCTTTTAGTAGTTGTCAACATTTTAGAAAGATATTTGATCAGGAAGAAAAATATTCTATCCATGACAAAATAATTTTCAACATTTTTCAAGTGATGTTTCCAACTTGGAAAAACTGCAATATCAAGCCACATTCCACTGCTTGTCTATCAGTTTGTTGTGTTGTGATGGCTTGCATGTTGCTATGTTGCTGGAAGCTATGCCACCAGTATTTCAAATGCCATCATGGTCATCCATGGTGGACAGGTTTCAGTAGAGGTTCCAGAGTAAGACAAACTAGGAAGAAAGGCCTGGTGATCTACTTTCCACAATTACCCAATGAAAGCCTTATAGATCACAACAGAATGTTGTTGGATACATTGCTAAAGATGAACCACCTAGCTTGGAGGATCATGAAGATGGCATTGGACTGGACAATGTTTTGTTCTGTTATACGTTAGGTTGCTGTGAATTGAAGATGACTTGATGGCAACTATCAACAACAAGCCACTTTAATATAAGTGTGCCTAGTCCTTTTGATAAAAACTTTTGGGGATCTTGTGAGATCCTGATCATGGTACACCTGTGCTGTTTTCCACAAATGAGTCGTAGATGTGTGTGTTACATGTTGTAAAATCAGCTGCTGTGTGAACTGAAGGCAGAGCACTGGGGTCTGGCCTTGTGCTGTTGCTCCTGCTGTTTCTTATACTTTCACCTATCAAAACATTACCTGTTCCTTCAAGGATCAGCTGAAATATCACCTGTGCAGCCCCTTGCCCTGCACTGGTAGAGGGACACTTTTCATCTTTTGCACCTTCAGAGCATTTGCTTTATATCTCCCTTGGGGCATTTACCACATTTTCTATGGGTTGAGCTATATCCCCAAAAAGATGTGTTGAAATCCTGACTCCTAGTACCTGTGGAAGGAGCTCTGGTAGCGTAGTGCCTAAGGCACTTGACTGCTAACCAGAAGGCTGGCGGTTCAAACCCACCAGCCACTCCTCAGAAGGAAGATGGGGCAATCTACTTCCATAGTGATACTGCCTTGGAAACTCAAGGAGGAGTCACTATGAGTCGGGGCTGACTCGATGGCATACAACAACAACAACATGTATGGTTACATAAAACCACATATTTTTTTAACAAACAGGGAAAAAATAGTAGTCATAAATAGATATAGTCAATGAACATTGTACATTATTTTAAAATGTAGTTCTTTATGAAAAAATTGTATTTGTTTAAAAATTGCACTTAAGGTATATATGCTCATTGAAAAAAATTAAAATAATGCAGCAGCATATAAACTAAAGAAGTTCAAGTTCTTTTTCCCACCCCAAATCATTGGGTATCCTGTCAAATGTTTTTCTAATCATTGTTTTTTACTTTCTTTCTTTTTTTTTTTTAAAGAAGATATACACATGACAACTAAATAAAACGTATGATCCTTGATTGGTGCTTGGATAAGAAAATAGAGCTATAAAGAATATTATTGGGATAACTGGAAATTTAAAATGGATTCTATATTTGATAATGATAACATTAGTGTTAAATTTCTTCAGTATGATAATTGTTCTGTGGCTACGTAGAAGAACGTACTTGTTTTTAGGTGATATGTGATGACGTTTAGGGGGAGTTGTTGAGATGTCTGTACCTAATCATCAAAAGGTAGAGGGAAGGAAAAAGAAGGGAGTGAGAAAGGGAGGGAGGGGTGGGGGAGAGGATAGAGAGATGGAGGGAGAGAGAAGGCAACTGTCAAAGAGATGACAAAACGGCAAGAAAATTTAGGCCGAATATGGAAGGAAAAAAGGAAAGCAAAAAAGAAAGTCATTTTTCTTTACAGCATGATGTATGATCCTGGAAATTAGAACCTTCATGTTGACAAGCTTGAAGACCTGGAGGACAAGAATCAGAGCCAGAACTCTCTTATACTGAGGAGCTGAGTTGGTAATGCTCCCATAATAAGCTAGGGCCTCAAAGGACTACAGACTCAGGGTGAACTACAAAAAGGACAACTAAGTCTGTTCATATCTCCTAGTCTAAATTCTCTGGGATGTTCAGGGAACATTAAACCTTGAATATAGCACACCTATATTACATCTGCCTAAGGCATTTGACTACTAACCAGAAGGCTGGTGGTTCAAACCCAACATTACCTTGACAAAAGCAAGCACAACTCTTCTCTGGAAGAAAGTGCCTTCACTGTAAGTTTCAAATTATCTCTATAAATACTTTTACAAATGCAATGTGAGTGAGTGGTTGAAGATAACCAGGTACAAAGATAAATGAAGAACAATTGTAGCATATTTGAAAACAATAAAAGGTGACTACCAGAAACAAATAAATACATAACAAGTTATACATGTACATTGTTTTAGTTTTTAAAATGTAATTTTAAAATTTTTAAAATGTGGTTTTAATACTAGATTAGAAGCAGCTGAAGAGAGAACTGAAAAACTATAAAATGTATAAGAAGAAATTATCCTGAGAATGACAGAGAAATAAAAAGAAAGAAGATGCAAAACATAGAGGACACTGTGAGAAGATCTAACATATGTTCAATTGGAGTTCCAGAAGGAGAGGAGAGAGAGAATGGGAAAAGTAACATTCAAAAAGATAATGGCTGAGAATGTCTCAAAACTCGTGAAAGATATTAATGCACAGATTATAGATGTTCAATGAATCTCAAGCTAGGTTTTTTAAAAAATCCTCACTTATTAAAGTGAAACAACATAAAACCAGCCTCTCTCTCTCTCTCTCTCACACACACGTTTTAAAGGGAGACAAAGAAAAAAAGAGATTATGTTCCAAGGAGAGACAGTAGGACAAACCAAAAAGGCCAAAATGAATTTATTGGTAGCTTGAGCAAACATAAAAACCAAAAAGAAAAAAACCAAACTCACTGCATTCAAGTTGGATATGACTCATAGCAACCCCTCCTTGGGTTTCCGAGGCAGTATCACTACAGAAGTAGATTGCCCAACCTACCTTCTGAGGAGTGGCTGGTGGGTTTGAACCACCAGCCTTCTGGTTAGCAGTAAAATGCCTTAGGCACTACACCACCAGAGTTCCCAGCAAACATAAGAGAAATAAATCATATTTTCCACAAATTCTTATAGAGAATTTGAGTGTATTTTAAGAGTCCACCGTAACATCCACTTATGATGAAACTATTCAACATTGTACTGGAGGCTTTGGCAGCACAATAAAGTGAGAATAAAAAAATAAAATATAATGATTAGAAAGAGGGGAGCTCTGGTGGCACAGTGCCTTAGGCATTTGACTGCTAACCAGAAGGCTGGAGGTTCAAATCCACCAGACACTCCTCAGAAGGAAGTTTGGGCAATCTACTTCCTTAGTGATGATACTGCCTTGGCAACCCAGGGAGGGGTCACTGTGAGTCAAATTAAACTCAACAACAGTGAGTTTTTGTGTTTTTTTTTTACTAGAAAAAGAGAAACAAAACTATAATTGATGATATGATTATGCACTTTTCTGCATATGTGCTATATTTCACTCTAAAAAATTTAAATAATGTCTTATATTGTATAGCATTATATGGTTTTCAATGCATTCTTACCTTAGTGATTTTATTTGGCCTTCACAATTCTATGAGGAAACTAAGGTTCAGAAAGTTGAGTCACAAAGGTGGTCAGTGATAAACCTATACCAGACTCAGGACTACTCACTCTTTGAGAGTCTGTCTGGTTTGTGGCTATTTCTACCATGGCATAAATTTTAATGACAGTTGTTTATAAAGCAGTTAATTTTCCAGGAACCTACTTTATATTATGTGGTGTGCTATTGGTTATAAAGTGATACCAAACCACACATGAACTTGGAATTGGGTAGGAGGAAAGCTATAATGTGACCAATGCAGCTGTTTTACTTGAGTGGCTTTGCTTATCAAAAGAGCAGGTGCTAAGAGTATGTTAGAAACCATTGATAGTGTTAGGAACTAAAAGAAAATAAAGGCCTTTATTCTTGAGAAAAAGCTGGATGCGATCAGATGGTGGATTAGCACAGTGGTGCCTGGATTTTACAGCTATTCACTTACAGCTTTTAAAAAACTTTCTGTTAAGTGTCTGTTCTTTCAGGAAAAATCACTTTGTATTTCATGTTTGACATTCTTTAGTCCCTATCTACCTTTTTACTGTCAAAATAATTGTTCTTATAACACTGTATTGGATTAATTGAGGTTTAATAACAATAATTAAACACTGGTGGTGCAGAGATTAAGCATTTGGCTGCTAGTGAAAGGCTGGAGGTTCAAACCCACTAGCCACTCTGTAGGACACATCTGACAGAAGATGTGACAATCTACTTCCTTAAAGATTACAGCCTTGGAAACCTTGTGGGGCAGTTCCACTCTGTTCTATGAGGTTGCTATGAATTAGAATCGATTGGACAGCAATGTGCTATGATGATTTTCTTTACATTATCAGATGATGTAAATAAAGTCAAGCTGATTATTAGGTGATCTAATTGATTTTGAAAGATATAGTAAGTTTCTCTTTAACAAAAACATGTTAGGTCCTATGTACAAGGTAATAATTTTGAAGAATGCTAATTCAGCTGTTTGAAAGGGCATTGGGGGCCTGTCATATCTACCATTCTCTACTCATACTGACTACACCTGGCACATCTGGTCTTTCATTCATTAAACTTTTTTTTTTTTTAAATTTTATTTTGATTTGGGTGAAGATTTACAGAGTAAATTCACTTTTCATACAGCAGTTCACATATACTTTGTCTCATGTCATTG
>NW_006921688.1:4236744-4260104 GCF_000298275.1 Orycteropus afer afer | reverse complement strand
CATGTTTGCTTTCACTGACAACTCAGTACTGTATATGCAAAAGGGTTCATATTTGTTGTCCGTACTGCCCATGTACCTCTCTATGTCTTTCTCATCCTCAATGCTGCCATATTCATTCATTAAACTTAACGTTCTAGTGGGCAATACTTTTGTAATATGCAGGCATTCAAACAACAACCCACGATAGCTGCATCTGAGATTAGTTTTATTTTGAATCAAGAAAACTCATGCAAATAAACAACAGCAACACACATAAGAGTCAATTAATGACAGGTTACTGGAGATGACTCAAAAAGAAAGAAATTTCAAGTTCAATCTCCAGCTTTCTCTCTAGGATTAGTAGAGGTAGGTGAATAAACATCCTGAATGAGAGGGTAGATTTATATGAAACAAATTCATATGACATTCCATATAAGACGATGTGTCAGAGCATTTTATGGTCAATGATTTTTCTAAATAAGACAATTCCATTTGCACTTTACCCCAAGATCTCTCTCAAACTCTAAACTAAAAAGAAGAAAGAACATTCAAAAGTTTTCTAATGTATTTTCAGTTGCGGGGCCTCAAACCAGAGGCCTGCAGTCTCAAAGCCTGGTCTAAGAAGGCAATTTCTGGAGTTCACATGGTTTGTTTTCAGTTGCAAATACAGCTCAGTTGATATTTCTAACTTGCCAGCATTTTACTCAGGGAAATGAGAGAAGAAACCTACCTGGGAAATTAGTTTATTAATTTGAACAAACATTTTAATTCAGTTCTTATATAGTGAGTAAATGAATAACACTTTTTATAATTAGCTTGGATCATATACTTTCATTAAGTCTCTGGGTGGTGCAAATGGTTAAAAGCTTGACTACTAGCTGGAAGGTTAGTGGTTCAAGTCCGCCCAGAAATGCCTCAGAAGTACGGCCTGGTAATCTGCCTGTAAAAAGTCGCAGCCTTGAAAACCCTATAGAGCAGTCCTACTCTGCACACATGGGTCACCATGAGTAGGCAACAAAAAACAACATACCCTCTCTCTTTTTTTCAAATATTGTGTTTTCAGTGTAAATGTTTGAACAGCAGTTTAGGTTCCCATTCAATAATTTCTACACAAAGTGCTCAGTGACATTGATTACCTTCTTCACAATGTGTAGGCATTCTGATTATTTTTGTTCTGGTTATTCTGTTTCCATTAATCTAGTTTCTGATCCATTGGTCTATGTGTCTGTTGTACCAGTACCAGGCTTTTGTGACTACTGTGGCTGTATAGTAGTTTCTGAGATCAAGTAGTATGATCAATCTCCTACTTTGTTCTTCATTAATGCTTTACTTACCCAGGGTCCTTTTCCTTTCCATATAAAGTTTCCATCTTATTAAAGAATGCTGTTGGAATTTGGATTGGGATTCCATTATATCTATAGATCTCTTTGGGTAGTATTGACATTTTCACAGTGTTAAGTCTTCCTATCCATGAGCATGGTGTGTGTTTTTCCATTTATGAAAGTCTCTTTTGGTTTCTTGCTGTTGTGTTATGGTTTTCTTTGTATAGGTCTTTTACATACCTGGTTAGATTTATTCCTAAGTATTTTATTTTTGAGCAGCAATTATAAATGGTATTGTTTTCCTGATTTCCTTTTTGAGGTTCTCTTTGTTAGTGTGTTGTTGTTGTTGTTATGTGCCATTGAGTCAGACCTGACTCATAGCAACCTCTCCTTGGGTTTCCGAGGCAGTATCACTACGGAAGCAGATTGCCCAACCTTCCTTCCGAGGAGTGGCTGATGGGTTTGAACCTCCAGCCTTCTGGTTAGCAGTCAAGTGCCTTAGCCACTATGCTACCAGAGCTCCCTTTTGTTAGTGTAGAGGAATCCAAATGATTTTTGTATGTTGACTTTGTATCTTGCTACTTTGCTGAATCCTATTAATACCAGTAGTCTTCTTGTAGAATCTCTGAGATTTTCTATATGTAGGGTCATACTATCTGTGAATAGGGATAGTTTTACTATCTCGACTAACTTTCCTTCCAACTTGTTGCTATTCTTGTTAGATGCTGTCTAGTCAGTTCTGACTCATAATGACCCTTTGTACAACAGAACAGAACGTTGCCTGGTCCTGTGCCATCCTCTCAGTTGTTGCTGTGCTTGAGCCCATTGTTGCAGCCACTGTGTCAGTCCATCTCATTGAGGGTCTTCCTCTTTTGCTGACCCTCTGCTTTGCCAAGCATTATACCCTTCTCCAGGAATTAGTCCCTTCTGACAACATGATCAAAATACGAGAGATGAAGTCTAGCCATTCTTGCCTCTAAAGGGGCATTCTGGCTGTACTTCCTCCAAGACAGATTTGTTTGTTCTTCTAGCAATACATGGTACATTCAATATTCTTCACAAAGACCACAATTCCAATAGGTACATTCTTCTTTGGTCTTCCTTACTCATTGCCCAGCTCTCACTTGTGTACCAGGCTATTGAAAATACCATGGCTTGTGTCAAGCACACCTTAGTTGTCAAAGAAACATCTTTGCTCTAAACACTTTGAAGAGGTCTTTTGCAGCAGAATTTCCCAATGCAATATATCACTTGATTTCTTGACTACTGCTTCCATATGCATTGATTGTAGATCCAAGTAAAATGAAACCCTTGACAACTTCAATCTTTTCTCCAATTTGAATGCCTTTATTCCCTTTCCTTGCCCTATGGCTCTGACTAGGATATCAGTATTAAGTAAGAGTGGTAATAACCATCCATGTCTGGTTCTCATTCTCTAGGAGAAAATTCTCAGTTTCTCTTTGTTGAGAATAGTGTTGGCTATTTTATTTAAATGCCCTATATTATTTTGAGGAATTTCCCTTCTATCACTATTTTGCAGAGGGTTTTTTTTTTTTTTTTTAATCAAGAATGAATGTTGGACATTATAAAAAGCCTTTTCTGTATTGATTGAGATGATCATGTGATACTTTTTTTTTGAAAAATTTATGTGGTGGATTATGTTGATTGATTTTCTAATGTTGAACCATCCTTGCATACCTGGTAGAGTACCACTTGGTCATGATGTATTATTTTTTTGATATGTTGTTGGATTCTATTGACTAGAATTTTGTTGAAAATTTTTGCATCTATATTAATGAGAGATATTGGTCTCTCTCTCTATCTCTCTTTCTATATATTTTTTTGTGATGTCTTTATCTGGCTTTGAGTTATGCTAGCTTTGTAGAGTGATTTGTAGTATTTCATCCTTTCCTATACTCTGAACTGGTTTGAGTAGTAGTGGTGTGAGCTCTTCTCTAAATGTTAAGTAGGATTCTTCAGTGAAGCCTAGACCAGTGCTTTTTCTGTTGGGAATTTTTTTTACCTCTGCAATCTCTTCTATTTTTATGGGTCTGTTCAATTTTTCTACCTCAGTTTTTATAGTTTAGATAGGTAGTATCCATTTCCTCTAGGTTTTCAGATTTATTGGAGTCATATTTGCTTTTTAAACCTTTAAAGAGGTCTTTTGCAGCAGGTTTGCCCAAGTGAATTTAATTAAGATTAAGAATATTAAGGAAATAGGACATAAGATTATCTATAAATAACTCTAACTTTTGAATATGCTCATGGTTACTTAATTAAGGTATATTGATCTGTGCTTTTATTCCAAATTGAAAATATGCTGAGCTTCTTAATATATGATTTTGTGCTTCTTAATTAACCTATTGAAATACAATCAATAAAAGTTCAATGTCATTTTAAAAATAAATTTAATAATTGCTTTTTCCTCTATTAAAAGTTTTAAAGATTTAGGTTTTTTTTTATGCTCTGTCTTAAAGTAAGCAAGAATTCTAGAAATGCTTCCTGGCATAATCTTATTTTTTAAACTTGCTTTATTTTTTAAACTAGCCAAGCCCCTTCTTACAGTAACTTTAATTAAATCAATCATTGAGAAGCCCCAAGGTTGACAAGTAAAAAGGCACAGTCCCGATGTTATCAAACCACACAGCAGGCCATTAACTTAAGTCCATTGTAAGTCCCAAGGTCGGCAGAGCATAGCAGGCTGCTGAGCAACGACATGGCTACATGCAGGGTCTAAGTATGCCATAGGCTAGAGACCATTCCCAAGGCTTCTCCTTATATACAAGAAGCAGACCACATCCCAAAGGCAGCTACTCAGCTGCTTGTGGTAGACCCCACCATGGAGTTGATTGCCAGTCTCATCATGGGGAATAACTACCACCAGCTGCCTAGCCACTCAACCAGGCCCAGCCAAGTTGACACACAAACATAACTACCACATTTACCTTAACAATAATTTCATGACCAAATTTCAACATTTTACATGTTTTTATGAGATCCTCAGCATTCCAGTTGCTACATTGAAGCCAGCAGATGCTCTGTAGGAGAAAAATGAGGCAGTCTGCTTCCATAAAGATTTACAGCCTTGGAAATGCTATGTGCAGTTCTGCACTGTCCTATAGGGTCACTATGAGTCAGAATTGACTCAACGGCAGTGGGTTTTTTTTTTTTTTGGGGGGGGTATATAGTGAGAAGCTGTTTAGTGGAGCTCTGTTATATTGAGATTAATGGATAAGAGCACTACTTGTCTGTCAGTTTGTTGTCCTGTGGTGTCTTGCTTGTTGCTGTGAGGCTGAAGGCTATGCCACTGATATTTTGAATACCAACGGGTTAACCATGGTGGACAAGTTTCAGTGGAGTTTCCAGACTAAGACAGACTGGGAAGAAGGACGGGGAAATCCACTTCTGAAAAAAACTGGCCACTGAAAATATTATGAGTAGCAGTGAAACACTGCCATTCTGGTAATATATTGACATAGCCGATACTTTACAAATTGCCTCGAAACATTGTCTGATACAGTGCTGGAAGGTGAGCCCCACACTCAAAATATGACTGGGGAAGAGCTGCATCTCCAAAGTAGAGTCGACCTTACTGTTGTGGATGGAGTCAAGCTTTCAGGACCTTCATTTTCTTATGGGGCACAACTCAAAATGGGAAGAAACAGCTGCAAACATCGATTAATAATTTGGAATGTGGAATGTACTAAGTATGAATCTAGGAAAACTGGACGCAGTAAAAAATGAAATGGAATGCATAAAGATCAATATTTTAGGCATTAGTGAGCTGAAATGCACTGGCATTGGCCATTTTGAACCAGACAATCATATAGTCTACTATGGTGAGAATGACAGATTGAAGAGGAGTGGTGTTGCACTCATTGCCAAAAAGAATATTTCAAGATCTAGCCTGCAGTACAATGCTGTCAGTGATAGGATAATATCTATACACCTGTAAGAAAGATCAGTTAATAAGAGTATTATTCAAATTCACTCACCAACTATTAAAGCCAAAGATAAAGAAATTGAAGATATTTAGTAACTTCTGCAGTCCTAAATAGACCAAATGTTCAATCTATGTGTGTTGATTATTACTGGTGATTGGAGTGTGAAAGTTGGAAACAAAGAAGAATCATCAATAGTTGGAAAATATGGCCTTGGTGATAGAAATGATGTCAGAGATGCATGATAGAATTTTGCAAGACAAATGACTTATTTATTGCAAATATCGTTTTTCAACAACATAAATGGTGGCTATACATGTGGACTTTGCCAGATGGAGCACACAGGAATCAGATTGACTACATCTATGGAAAGTGGCAAAGGAGAAGCTCATATCTTCAGTCAAAACAAGACCAGGAGCTGACCATGGCATAGAAACATCAATTGCTCATTTGCAAGTTCAAGTTGAAATTAAAGATAATTAAATCTATGAGAGGCAAAATATGACCTTGATCATATCCCACCTGAATTTAGAGACCATCTGAAGAATAGATTTGACATGTTGAACACCAATGATTGAAAACTAAATGAGTTGTGGAAAGACATCAAGAGCATCACACATGAAGACAGTAAATGGTCATTAAAAAGGCAGGAAAGGGAGAAAGGACCAAACTGGATGTCAGAAGAGACTCTGAAACTTTCTCTTGAATGGAGAATAGCTAAAGTGAATGGAAGAAGTGATGAGATAAAAAGCTGAACAGAAGACAAAGTAAATGATTATAATGAAATGTACAAAAATCTGGAGTTACAAAACTGAAGGGAAAGCACACACTTCACATTTCTCTGTTAAGACTGAAGAAAAAATTGAAGCCTCAAGTTGAAATGTTGAAGGATTCTATGGGCACAATATTCACTGATGCAGGAAGCATCAAAAAAAGATGGAAGGAATACACAGAGGCACTATACCAAAAAGAATTGGTTGATGTTCAACAGTTTTAGGAGGAAAATATGATCAAGAACCAATGGTATTGAAGGAAGAAGTCAAAGCTGTACTGAAGGAATTGGTAAAAAATAAGGACTCAGGAATTGATGGAATATCCATTGAGAAATTTCAACAAAAGGATGCAGCACTGGAGGCACTTACTCGTTTATGCCAGAAAATTTGGAACCAGCTACTTGGCCAACTGACTGGAAGCAATCAATATTTGTGCTCATTCCAAAGAAAGGAGATCTAATAGAATGTGGAAATTATCAAACAATATCTTTAATATCACACACAAATAAAATTTTGCTGAAGATAATCCCAAAATTGTTGCAGCAGTATATTGACAGGGAACATCCAGAAATTCAAACTAGATTCAGAAGAGGATGTGGAATGAGAGATATCAGTGCTGATGGCAGATGAATTTTGGCTCAAAGCAAAGAATACCAGAAAGATGTTTACCTGTGTTTTATTGACTATGCAAAGGCATTTGACTGTGTGGATCACAACAAATTATATGGATAACATTGGAAAGAATAGGAATTCCAGAATACTTAATTGTGCTCATGAGAAACCTGTACTAGACCACGAAGCTGCCATTTGAATGGAACAAGGGGATACTGCATGGGTTAAAATCAGGAAGGGAGTGTGGCAGAGTTGTGTCCTTTCACCATACTTATTCAATTTGCATGCTGAGCAAATAATCTGAGAAGCAGGACTATATGAGTTAGAATGTGACTTCAGGATTAGAGGAAGACTTATTAACAACCTGTGATATGCAGATAGCACAACCTTGCTTACTGAAAGTGAAGAAGACTTGAAGCGCTTACTGATAAAGATCAAAGACTACAGCTTTCAGTATGGAATATATCTCAGCATAAATAAAACAGATATTCTCACAATTGGACCAATATGTAACATCATGATACATGGAGAAAAGATTGACGTTGTCAGGGATTTCCTTTTAGCTGGATCCACAATCAACACCCATGGAAGCAGCAGTCAAGAAATCAGACATGTATTGCACTGGGCAAATCTGCTGCGAAAGACTTCCTTAAAGTGTTAAGAAGTAAAGATGTCACTTTGAAGACTGTTGTTGTTGTTATGTGCCGTCGAGTCAGCCCTGACTCATAGCGACCCCTCCTTGGGTTTCCGAGGCAGTATCACTACGGAAGTAGGATTGCCCAACCTTCCTTCCGAGGAGTGGCTGGTGGGTTTGAACCGCCAGCCTTCTGGTTAGCAGTCAAGTGCCTTAGCCACTATGCTACCAGAGCTCCCCTTTGAAGACTAAGGTGTACTTAACCAAAGCCATGGTATTTTCAATTGCCTCATATGCATGTGAAGGCTGTACCATGAAAAAGGAATACCAAAGAAGAGTTGATGCCTTTGAATTGTGGTGTTGGCAAAAAAAATACTGAAAAGACCACGGACTGTCAGGAGAATGAACAAATCTGTCTTGGAAGAAGTGCCGCCTTGGAAGTGAGAGCAGCCAGACTTTGTCTCAATCTACTTTGGTCATGTCAGCAGGGACCATTCTCTGGAGAAGAATCTCATGCTTGGTAAAGTGGAGGGTCACCAAAAAAGGGCAAGACCCTCAACAAGATGGATTGACACAGTGGCAGTGGCTGCAACAATAGGGTTAAGTATAGCAAGGATTGTAAGGATGGCACATGAGCAGGCAGTGTTTTGTTCTGGGTTGCGATAAATTGGAGCCTACTCGATGGCACCTAATGACAACAACAATGCATAAGACCTCCTTATAAATAATATACCCAATACATAGGTCCTCAGATCTTCTTTGCTGATCCATTTCAGAAAGTGTTATGTACAAATCTGCCTTTTCCTGAATTTCACTTGATAGGGAATGGTGCTAACTATACACAATACCTTTATTTTAACACATCTGAAAAAGAAAAATCTAGGCACAGTTCCACATTGAAAACGAGTTCAGTAACAGTCTGTGAACGGCCTTGTACTTTTTTGCTGCCTTTAATGTTAATATATGCATCAGCAATTTGTATCAAAAGAAATGACTTTATAAAAACTTTTAAAAAGCAGAATTAATTTTCCTTTTGAGAAAGTCACAAATTCCAACCCCCTCTTAAAACAAAAACAAAAAGAAACCCCAGAAACAAAGTTTTCTTGTTCCTTCCTAACTTTAAATGTATGTGAAACTTTTTATTCCTACCCATTAAATCTTTCTGGATACTTACATTTGCACATGTCAGGACTTCTCTAGTTTTCTTTCTTTGTATTTAAAGCAGTGTTTATTGTTTTTCTCTATTTGTAAAAGCAATACATGCTCAATGTAGAAAAGTATAAAGAACAAAATAAAAATCACCTATGACCCTCTCCTTGCTTGCCAAAATGAAGATGACTTGAGGCACGTGCTGATGAATGTCAAAGATTATAGCCTTCAGTATGGATTACACTTGAACATGAAAACAATGAAAATTCTCCCAACTGGATCAATAAACAATGTCATGATAAATAAAGGAGAAATTGAAGGTTTCAATTATTTCATTCTACTTAGACCAACAATCAACATCCATGGAAGTAACTGTCAAGAAATGTCATATCTCATTGGGCAAATCTGTTGCAAAAGATGTTACAAAGTTTGCAAAGTTACAAAGCTGTAACTTTGATAACTAAGGTATGTGTGACCCAAGCCACGGTCTTTTCAGTTGCTTCATGTGCATGTGAAAGATGGATAATGGGGGGAAAAAAAAAGACAGAAGAAGAATTGATACATTCAACTGCGATGTTGGTAAAGAATACTCAATATACCATAGACTGCCAAAAGATTGAACAAATAAATTTTACAAGAAATGCAACCAGAAAGTTCCATAGAAGCATGGATGAGGAGGCTTTGACTCACTTACTTTGGACGTGTCATCAGGAAAGACCAATCTCTGGAAAAGGATACCATGTTTGGTAAAGTAGACAGCCAATGAAAATGAGAAACTCTCAAAGAAAAGGATTGACATAATAGCTGCAACCAAAATCAAAAGACCAAACACACTGTCATTTAGTCGATTGCAACTCGTAGTGTCCCCCATTGGGTTTCCCAGGGGATAAATCTTAACTGAAGTCGATTGACCGTCATTCCTTCTGCAGAGTGGCTGGTGGGTTTGAACCGTCAGCCTTCTGGTTAGCAGGCAAATGCCTTAGGTACTATGCCATTTATACACCCCCCCATAAAAAGCCCTCTTTTTAATAATCAAGTGGTCCTTATCAAGTTTCTCAAACTTAATGACACACTGCTATTTATTATTTTGATGCCATAATCTTAAGATCTTAGAGTGTAGAGAAATTCCTGTTTCTGTAAATGCACAGAATATAAAAAAATAATTTTCAAGTATTTACATAGTGCATGTCTCTATAAGAAAAATATCTGTAGACTCAAGACCATAATTTGCATTTTATAATGGCTTTCAGTTTGTCTACTTTATTATCAATAATAAAAATATTACTTTATTTTGTTTCTTCAAACAGAATAAGAATAGTATGTTTTAAATTCCTCTGAAAATAAAAACAGACAGCCCATTATGCTTTGAAGTCGTCCTTAAAGCAAACTGATTCAACTTTTCTAGAAAGAACTTTGCCAGGATGTATCACCATCCCTACAAGCTCACACATCATTTGACCCACTAATCTCTTCCAGGAACAAATCCAGGGGCATAAAATCAAGTCTTATGCACAAAAATGTTTACCAATGCATTATTTATATTACAAAAGCATTGGAAACTGAACTAACAGTAATAAGGGACTAGTTAAGTAAACTATGATACGTGCATACATTGGCATATTTGGCAGCTCTTAAAAATGAAGAATTTAGTAGCATGGGAAAATGCTTATGATATAATGTTAAGGGAACAAAGCAGGTTAAAAAAAGTGTATTGATAGTTTAACTTCAACTATGTAACCATAAAAAGTATTATTGTATTGTTATCCTGGATAGAGTGGGAGGAAAGATGTGGAACAAAATTCAAAAACACAAAAATGACCAGAAGTACTGGTCGGATGGAGACTGGTGGAAGCCCCGAGACTATGGCCCCAGGCTACACTTCGGGCCTAGAAATGGACTCACTTCCATAGATTGACTCTCAGTCCAATAATAGAAAGACCTACATGCGGAACACCTACCCCAGGGTGATGCTCCCACCTACTCTAGGGAGATGCACCCCTTAGATCAATCAGCCATGAGACACCAGAGGGACAGCTTTTACACAGAGGGAAAGCTGGACAGACAGGAATGCATGGATAGTAAGGGCACAGGGAGGAGGCAGTCACAGGGAGGGGAGGGGAGGAGAGTTTTTTATAGATGGAGATGGTAACCAGGGCTGTGAGATCAAATGTGCATGAACTGTTGAAGGTAAATCAAATTTGCTTTGTAAATTTGCACCCAAAGCACAAAACAAATAAACAACAACAAAAACCAAGGCACAGGGGAGGCTATTAAGCAAGGAAGAAGTGAAAAAGTATTACTGAAAAGAAAATTGAAAGCAAAAACATAGAATCAATGTTGACATGAACTATGTCCAGATGAAAAGATCATGGTAGTTGCTGTCAAGTCAGTGATGTATATAACTTCCTGTCCTACACCACCTTCATTATCAGTGGCATATTGAATTTACTGAGTCCACTGTTGCAGCTGTTGAAGAGTTCTGGTGGCATAGTGCCTAAGACATTTGACTGCTAACCGTAAGACTGGAGGTTGATTATTCAGAACAAGGGGATACTGCATGGTTTAAAATCAGGAAGGTACTTTATCAGGGTTGTATCCTTTCACTTTACTTATTTAATCTGTATGCTGAGCAAATAATCCAAGCAGGTGGACTATATGAAGAGGAATGTGGCATCAAGATTGGAAGAGGAATCATTAACAACCTGCAATACCCTGATGACACAGCTTTGCTTGCTGAAAGTGAGGATGACTTGAAGCACTTACTGATGAAGATTAAAGAATGCAGTGTGCAGTATGGATCACATCTCAATATAAAGAAAACAAATATCCTCATAACTGGACCTATAAGCAGCATCACAATAAATGGAGAAAAGATTGAGGTTGTCAAAGACTTCACATTGCTTGGTTCTACAATCAACACCAATGGAAGCAGCAGTCAGGACATCAGACGACATATGTTGTTGTTGTTATGTGCCGTCAAGTCGGACCCGACTCATAGTGACCCCTCCTTGGGTTTCCGAGGCAGTATCACTACGGAAGTAGATTGCCCCATCTTCCTTCCGAAGATGACATATAGCACTGGGCAAATCAACTGCCAAGGACCTCTTTCAAGTGCTGAAGAGCAAAGATGTCTCCTTGAGGACTAAGAGAGCCTGACACAAGCTATGGTATTTTCAGTCGCCTCATATGGATGTGAGAACTGGACAATGAATAAGGAAGAGTGAAGAAGAGTTGATACTTTTGAGTTGTGGTACTGGTGAAGAATGTTGACAGTACCATGGACTCTAAAACAACTAACAAATCTGTCTTGGAGGAAGTGCAGCCGGAATGCTGCTCAGAGGTGAGAATGGCCAGACTTTGTCTCACCTACTTTGGTCATGTTGTCAGAAGGGACCATTCCCTGGAGAAGGATGTCATGCTGTGTAAAGTGGACAGTTGATGAAGGAGGAGAAGGCCCTCAGAGAGATGGATTGACACAGTGGCTGTGGCAATGGGCTCAAGTAGAGCAAGGATTGTGGAGCTGGTGGGGGGGGCAGGTAGTGTTTCATTCTGCTGTTCATAGGGTTGCTCTGAGTCGGAGACTCAACAGCACCTAACAACACAAGTCTTTATGGAATTAGACTGCCACATCTTTCTCCTGCGGAGTGGCTTTTCACTTTTTAGAACCATTTTGAATTACAGAAAAATTATGAAGATAGCGCAGAGAGTTTCCATATGTTCTACACCCAATTTCCACTCTTATTAACACCTCACATCAGTAATTTGCTGCAATGAATGAATCAATATCGACATATTATTAACTAACATGCCAGTTGTCATGTGTATCAGAGTAGAACTGTGCTCCACAGGGTTTTCAATGGCAGATTGCTCGCAAGTCAGGCTTTTGTTCCAAGGCATCCCTGGATGGACTCAACCTCCAGCCTAATGCTTAGAAGCCAACCATGTTAATGTTTGCACACCCAGGAACTCCTATAACTTCTTAGACTTCCTATTATCACAGGGCACAGAAATATCTTGTAGCCTGCTTGAAATGGGGGGACGGGGAAAGAAAAGGGGAACAAACTCAAGTTAATATTTCAATAAATTTCCTGCCATAACAAAATAATTGTGGGTATGGAAACCAATATAATAAACTGCTTTCAGATAGAATTATGGGACAAAAGAAACATTTTCTACTATGAGGCTGTAATGTCTATGAGTCCACTACTGAGAACAAAGTGCTCAGGTCATGTTGACACACTTTACCAATGGGATTTCCTAACTGGGCCACTTGCCCCTGTAAGATTATTGAATAACTGAAGGCAAGACAACCCAATCATGGTGATTCCAATGCACTGTTATTTATTGTTGTTTGGTGCTGTTGAGTCGGCTCCGACTCATAGTGACGCTATGTACAACAGAATAAAACACTGCCTGGAGTGCCAGCCTCACAATCCTTGCTATACTTGAGCTCTTGGGGCAGCCACTGTGGCAATCCATCTCATAAAGGGACTTCCACCTTTTTGTTAACCATCTACTTTACCAAGCATGAATCCTTTTCCAGGGAACAGTGCCTTCTGACAACATGACCAAAGCAGATGGGATGAAGTCTGGCCATTTTCACTTCCAAGAAGCGTTCTGGCTGCACTTCGTCCAGGACAAAGTTGTTAGTTCTTCTGGCAGTCCATGGTACTTTCCATATTCTTCACCAACCCCACAACTCAAAAGCATCAACTCTTCTTCAGTCTTCCTTAGTCATTGTCCAGCTCTCACATGCACATGAAGCTATTATTGAAAATACCATGGCTTGGGTTAGGTGCATCTTAGTCCCCAAAGAGACATCTTTGCTCTTTGGCACTTTAAAGACATCTTTTGTAGCAGATTGGACCAGTGCAATACCATATCTGATGTCTTAACTGTTGCTTCCGTTGGTGTTGATTGTGGAACCAAGTAATACGAAATCTTTGACAACTTTAATCTTTTCTCCAATTATCATGATGTTGCTTATTGGTCCAGTTGTAAGGATTTTTGTTTTCTTTATGTCTAGATATAATCCATACTGCAGACTGCCAATAAGTGTTTCAAGTCATCTTCACTTTCAGCAAGCAAGGTTGTGTCATCTGCACATCACAGGTTGTTAATGATTCTCCATCTAATCCTGATGCTATGTTCTTCTTCATATAGTCCAGCTTTTTTGGATTATTTGCTCAGCATACAGATTGCATGAGTATGGTGAAAGGATACAACCTGATGCACTTCCTTCCTGATTTTAAACCATGCAGTATCCCTTTGTTCTGTTTGAATGACAGCCTCCTGGTATATGTACAGGTTCTTCATGAGTTCAATTAAGTGTTCTGGAATTCACATTTTTTCAATGTTATCCATAATTTGTTATGGTCCACACAATTGAATGTTTTTGCATGGTCAATGAAACACAAGTGAACATCTTTCTGGTATTCTTTGCTTTCAGCCAAGATCCATCTGACATCAGCTATGATATCCTTTGTTCCATGTCTTCTTCTGAATCGAGCTTGCATTTCTGGAAGTTCTCTGTCAGTATACTGCTGCAACCATTTTTGAATTATCTTCAGCAAGATTTTACTTGCATGTGGTATCAATGATATTGTTTGATAATTTCCACATTCTGTGGCATCACTTCCCTTTGGAATGGGCAAAAATATAGATCTCTTCCAGTCAGTTGGCCAAGTAGCTGTCTTCCAAATCTCTTGGCATAGCTGAGTGAGTGCCTCCAGCCCAGCATCTGTTTGTTGAAACGTGTCAATGGGTATTCTGTCAATTTCTGGAGCCTTGTTTTTTGCCAATTTCTTTAGTGAAGCTTCAACTTCTTCCTTCAGTACCATTGGTTCTTGATCATATGCCACCCCCTGAAATGTACGATCATCTACCAATTCTTTTTAGTTCAGTGACTCTGTGTATTCCTTCCATCTTCTTTTGATGCTTCCTGCTTCATTCAATGTTTTGCCCATAGAATCTTTCAGTTCTTTCATCTTGAGAAATGCTGAGTGTGTTCTTTCTTTTTGGTTTTCTAAATCCAGGTTTTTCTGGTTACCGAGTGCCACTCTTACAAGAATATACCACAAACGGGATGGCTTTAACAAACAGGAATTTATTATTACAATTTGGAGGCTTTAAGTCCGAGTTCAAAGTGCTGGGCTTTGGGGGCTTGGTAAAAGCTCCTCGACCTTGGGCTTCAGCTCTGCCTCATGCTTCTGGCCCACTGAAGCTGGAGGCTTTTCTTCACTCAGCTGCTGGCTGCAGAGCCTAACAAACCCAAGGTTGACAAGTAACAAGACACAGTCCCAGTGTTACCAAACCACATGCCAGGCCATTAATTCAAGTCCATTAGAAGTCCCAAGATTGGGAGATCATGCAGGCTGCTCAACAACGACTTGGCTACGTGCAGGATTCAAGCATGTCATAAGCTAGAGACCATTGCCAAAGCTGCTTCTTATATATGGGAAGCAGACCACATCCCTAAAGCTGCTTGTGGTAGATCCCACCATGGAATTGATTGCCAGTCTCATCATGGGGAATAAGTACCACCAACTGCCCAGCCATTTAACCTGGCCCAGCCAAGTTGACATATAACCTTAACTATCATATAGGTGTTTGCACGTTTCATTGTAATAATTGACTTTGTCTTCTCGGGCTGCTCATTGAAATCTTCTGTTCATCCCTTTTATCTTATAATTTCTTCCATTTGCTTTAGCTACTCTCCGTTCAAAGGCAAGTTTCAGAGTCTCTTCTGACATCTGTTTTGGTCTTTTCTTTCTTTCCTGTCTTTTTAATGACCTTTTGCTTTCTTCATGGATGATATTCTTGATGTCATCCCACAGTTTGTGTGATTTTTGGTCATTGGTGTTCATGCATCAAATCTATTCTTTAGATGGTGTCTAAATTCAGGAGGGATATAATCAAGGTCATATTTTGGCTCTCGTGACTTGTTTTAATTTTCTTCAGCTTCAACTTGAACTTGAATATGAGCAGTTGATGATCTATTCCACAATCAGCTCCTGGCCTCGTTTTGGCTGAAGATATAGAGCTTCTCCATCACCTCTTTCCACAGATGTAGTTGATCTGATTTCTGTATACTCTATCTGGCAAAGTCCACATGGATAGTCGTCATTTATGTTGCCGAGAAAAGGTATTTGCAAAGACTAAGTCATTGGTCATGCAAGATTCTATGTGTGATCTCCAGCATCATTTCTATCTCCAAGGCCATATTTTCCAACCCCGGTGATCCTTCTTTGTTTCCAACTTTTGCATTCCAATCATCAGTGATAATCAACACATCTTGATTGCATGTCTACTCAATTTCAGACTGCAGAAGTTAGTAAAAGTCTCAATTTCTTCATCTTTGGCTTTGGTGGTTGGTGTGTAAATTTGAATAATGGTAGTATTAACTGATCTTCCTTGTAGGCATATGGATATTATCCTATCACTGACAGCATTGTACTTCAAGATGGATCTTGGGACATTCTTTGTGATGATGAATGCCACGCCATTCCTCTTCAATTTGTCATTCCTGGTAAAATAGATCTTATGATTTTCTTATTCAAAATGGCAGAAACCAGTCTATTTCAGCTCACTAATGCCTCTGTGGGAGCTCTGGTAGCATAGTGGCTAAGGCACTTGTCTGCTAACCAGAAGGCTGGCGGTTCAAACCCACCAGCCACTCTTCGGAAGGAAGATTGGGCAATCCTACTTCCGTAGTGATACTGCCTCAGAAACCCAAGGAGGGGTCGCTATGAGTCGGGTCTGACTCGACGGCACACAACAACAACAACAACAATGCCTCTGTATGCATTCCATTTCATTTTTGACAGTTTCCAATTTTCCTAGGAGCTTTGGTGGTATAGTGCTGAAGGCACTTGACTGTTAACCAGAAGTTAACCCACCAGCCACTCCTCAGAAGGAAAATTGGGCAATCTACTTCTGTAGTGATACCATCTTGGAAACCAAGGTGGGATCGCTATGAGTCAGATCCGACTTGATGGCAGTGAGTGGTGGTTTGTGGTCCAATTTTCTAGATTCATTCTTCGTACATTCCCTGTTCCGATTATTAATGGATGTTTGCAGCTGTTTCTTCTCATTTTGAGTTGTGCTACATCAGCAAATGGAGTTCCTGAAAGCTTTACTATGTTCACGTCATTGAGGTCAACTCTACTCTGAGGAGGCAGCTCATACCCAGTGTATTTTGAGTGCCTTCTTATCTGAGGGGCTCATCTTCTGGCACTATATTGGACAATGTTTCAGGGCTATTCATAAAGTTTTCCAATAACATATCAGACAGTGTTTCACTGCCATTTCATAAGGTTTACCCTGGCCAATTCTTTGAGAAGTGGATAGTCCCTTCCTTCTTCCGAGTCTGTCTTAATCTAGAAGCTCTGCTGAAACTTGTCCACCATGCGTGACCCTGCTTGTGTTTGAAATACTGGTAGCATAGCCTTCAGCCTCACACCAACACTCAAGCCAACACAGCATGGCAAACTGACAGATGAGCGGTGCGGTCTTCCTTGTAGGAGTATGGATATTAGCCTATCACTGACAGCATTGTACTTCAGGATAGATCTTGAAACATTCTTTGTGATGATGAATGCCACGGCATTCCTCTTCAATTTCTCATTCCTGGCTTAGTAGATCGTAAGGTTGTCTGATTCAAAATAGCCAAAAGTAGTCCATTTCAGGTCACTAATGCCTAGAATATTGATTTCCTTTTTTGACAACTTCCAATTTTACTACATTTATACTTTTTTACTTTCCATGTTCTGATTATTAATGGATATTTGCAGCTGTTTCTTCCTATTTTGAGTTGTGCCACATCAGCAAATGGAGGTTCCAAAAGCTTTGCTCCATCCATGTCTTTAAAGTCAGCTCTACTTTGTGGAGGCAGCACTTCCCCAGTTGTATTTTGAGTGCTTTCTGACCTGAGGGGTTCATCTTCCAGCACTATATCACACAATGTTTCAGGGCTATTCATAAAGTTTTCCAGTACTATATCAGACAGTGTTTCAGCGTTATTCATAAGGTTTTCACTGGCCAATTCTTTGAGAAGTGGATGGTCCCTTTCTTTTTCCAAGTCTATCTTAGTCTGGAAGCTCTGCTGAAAACTGTCCACCATGGGTGACCCTGCTGGTATTTGAAATACTGGTAGCATAGCCTCCAGCCTCATAGCAATATGCAAGCCACCCTACTATGACAAACTGACAGGTGAATGGTGGATTGTTATTTATGGTACATGGGAATTAATTGATTCTGGGATGTGGGTGTCAAATTCTACTGCTTGTTTAAGTTTTGGACTAAGGCATTTTTAGTGCCTAAGGCACTTGACTGTTAACCAAAAAGTTGGCGGTTCAAACCTACCAGCCACTCCTCGGAAGGAAGATGGAGCAATCTACTTCCGTAGTGATACTGCCTCGGAAACCCAAGGAGGGGTCGCTATGAGTCTGGTCCGACTCGATGGCACATAACAACAACAACAACAATTACAGTAGCCAACGGAAATACCACATTTTGATACATTAAACTAGTTTATTAGAGGACACTTGGTAGAGTATAAGCATGAAATGGGCTTAATTTCTTATAATCACTTCTTTTAATTACCCTCTTCTTGCTCTACTAGGTAGAAGAGTTTTAAAGCACCTTGGATTGTTTCTCTTACTTTGGGATCACTTTCAATTTATTGAAGCTAGTCCAGTTTGGGCTCTGACTCGTATCTCGTTCAAAACTTCTTTCTTCTCCCATTACATGCCAGACTCCTGGCTTGGAGGATGTTGAGCAAGGAAGATGTGCAATCTGCATTTCCCTTCCCTTCCTCCTTTCTCTTTGAATGATGAGGGACAAAGAGGAGGGCTGAGGGCACAATTCTAATCTTCTCACGTTGATTGCTTCTGCTTCCTTTGCTAACACTGGTGGGCTGTGGATGCTCTCTTTGTGGCAGATGCCCAAAGGCTGGTTCTGTCAGGGCTATATAAATAAATTCTTAGGAGGCCATGTGCACAATTCCCTTTTTGGAAGGCCTGGCTCTGGCCCAACCTCTTCTAGCCTCCTTTAGCATTTGCCACTGGCAGTCAGCCCATGCTGCTCAAGTTCACTCACCTGGTAGACAGATCTTCAGAGTGTGGTACTGGCAGGGCACATTCCTCCCAGCACTCTTCCATAAGAGCCACTCAACCCACAGGAAACTCAAGTATCCTTTCATGCCAAGAGTAGGAACTCTAGCTTCTCACTGTTGCCTCTTCTCTAAGACCTACCATTTCCTTCCATTCTCTTTTCCCTGCTCAGGTAGGCATAGACAATTTCACCACCTTTTCATGTTGTTGCTGTTGTTATGTGCCAACAAGTCGGACCCAACTCATAGTGACCCCTCCTTGGGTTTCCAAGGCAGTATCATTACAGAAATAGATTGCCCAACCTTCCTTCCGAGAAGTGGCTGGTGAGTTTGAACCATCAGCTTTCTGGTTAGCAGTCGGCTGCCTTAGGCACTACACTGCCAGAGCTCCTACAAAAAGGGCTGGATAATTCTTTATTGTCAGGGGCCACCATGTGCATTTTAAGGTATTTAGTAGCATCCCTCTGTCCTCTGTCTACTAGGTGATAGTTGTGACAATAAAAAATGTCCCCAGATATTGAAAAATATCTCCCGGGGATAGGGTGATCAACTTTCCAAGGGTTAGGTCTGACTAAAAGTCCTGAGTCCTGATAAACTATGCAGAATAACGGCTCCTCAAAACTCCACATCCTAATCCTCCAAACATCTGAATATGTTACCTTACATGGAAGAAGGAAATTTTCAAATGTAATTAAGTTAAGACCTAGAGATGGGAAGATTATCCTGGATTATTTGGGTAGACCCAATATAATCACAAAGCTCCTTACAAGAGGGTGACAGGAGGGTCAAAGTCAGAGGAGATGTGATGACAGAAGCAGAGGTTGGCATAATGTAATTGTTAGCTTTGAAGATAGAAGAGGATCACAAGCCAAGAATGTGGCAAGCTCTAGAATTGGAAAAGCTAAGAAGCGGATTCTCCTCTAGAGCCTCCAGAAATCATATAATCCTGTTAACACCTGCATTCTAGGCTAGTGAGACAAATTTGCACTGTTTAAGCCACTAAGCTTGTGCTTATTATAGCAGCCATAAGAAAGTAATACATGTGGGAAACACCTTAGTCTTGAACAAAAAAACCAGGGTTGTTGGTCATCCTACCTGAAAGGTAAACTTTCCACTGAAAGAGAAACATTGCTCTAATCTTTAGGGGTGATTTTCTTGAGGCTTACTCAACTTTGAGAAGGTTCATATCTTTCTCCCTCTCCTAGGATGGGGAGAGAATCATCTGTTACCACAGAAAATTACATTCCTCACAAGGGCAATTACTCAACAACTTCCTCTTTTTTCTCCACTAACTCAGTCCTTGTACTACCAGTGTTGGAGGTGGGGCTGGGCATTGTGCGGTGTTGGTTTTATACAAGCACTTGACCCAATTTTTGCACAGCTACCTTCCGAATGTGGAAGCTTTAAACTCCTCTTTGTTTTAGCTTTTGCCAATTCCTTTTGCTAATTGCAAAGCCAAAGAATAATCCCATGCAACTTTCTGAAACCTCAGAAGTGGACTTGGGGAAAGGCTTTTGTAGCTTGCGAAAAGCAACTTCTGCTTTCAGGTTGTTTATGAGTATGAGAAAGAAGATCTGATTTTAGTTATAGCACCTCCATTTCCTATCTGTGGCAAACTGATACTTGTCTGCCATATGTATTCTTACATAGAAGCAGAGGTTTAAGCAGAGCATATAACTGCTCAGCTCAGGAGTTCATTTTCAACCTTCTTAGCTGCTAGCTATAGACAAATGACTAAGATCTGGCCTATAGTATGTTAGTTATTTCTGTGTCATGTCCTAAAAAGGAAGTGGTTTGTCCTTACTTCTTTTCCACCCCTTTGTCCTCCAGCAAGAATGTATGATAAGGTGATGGTGAATCAGTTTCAACCAAGCAGATGAAGACAATACGTAAGAGATGATAAAGCCAAAAAATACAAAGTCCTTGGGTCCTTCAGTTACCTCCTGGAGTAGAGAGGCCTATCCACATTTAAGGTTGAGTTACATATGTACCTGCATACCAACAAAATCATCTGCTCCCCTAGAGCAGAGAACCTGTCTATCATTTTCTTTGTGTTTTCATAGTGGGGATTTCTAAGCACTATCATGTCAATGTTCTTAACAATATCATCAACTGTCTAAGTGAAAATGAAAAAAAAAAAAAAGGACATGGCAGTGGTTAAGAAAATGAATAGACAAGCCTCAGACTGGGAAATGATATTTACAAAGCACATATCTGATAAAGGACTTCTATTCAGAATACATAAAGAACTCTCAAAATTCAGTAATAGAAAACCAAAAACACTGATTAGAAAATGGGTGAAAGAACTAAAGTGACATCTCATCAAAGAAGACATATGGATGGCAAATAAACACATGAAAAGATGCTTAATATCACTAATCACTAGGAAAATGCTAATCAAAACCACAAATTTGACCAAACACCTATTCCAATAAAAACCCATTGCCATGGAGTTGATTGTGACTCATAGCAACTATATAGGACAGAATAGAATTGTCCTATAGGGTTTCCAGGGCTACAAATCTTTATGGAAGCAGACTGCTTCATCTTTCTCCCATGGAGCAGCTGGTTGGTTAAAACTGCTGAAATTTTGGTTAGCAGGAAAATGCTTTAATCACTGTGTCACCAGAGCTCCTTAAATACCTATTAGAATAGCAAAATAAATAAAAATGGACAATATCAAGCACTGGCTAGGATATGGAGCAATCGAAAAACTCTCATATATTGAAAAATGCCAAGTCACCTTGGAAAACACTTTGGCAGTTTCTTGTAAAGTTAAATATATCTTCACCTCATGACCCAGCAATTCTTTTCTTTTTACCCAAGAGAAATGAAAACCTATGTTCATAAAAAAACCTATACATGAATGTTTATAGTGACTTTATTCATAATCACCCAAAACTGAAGATAACCCAAATGCCTCTCAATTGGGGAATGAATAAGCAAACTGTATATTCATGTGTTGTTGCTGTGGTTATGTACTCTCGTGTCAGCTTGAATCCTATGTACAACAGAAAGAAACACTGCCCAGTCAGGTATCATCCTCACAAGGTTTTCTGTGTTTGAGCCCATTGTTGTAATTACTTTGAGGGTTTTGCCCTTTTCCACTGATCCTCTACTTTATCAAACATGATGTCCTTTTCCAGGGACTGATCCCTCCTAATAGCATACCCAAGGTCCATGAGATAAAGTCTGACCATCCTCACTTCTGAGGAGTATGCCAGCCGTACCTCTTCCAAGACAGATTTGTTGTTCTTCTGGAAGTCCATGGTGCATTTAACATTCTTTGCCAACACCTAAATTCATCTGCCTCAATTCTTCTTCATCTTCCTTATTCATTGTCCAGCTTTCATATGCATATGAGACGATTGAAAATACCATGGCTTGGGTCAGGCACACCTTAGTCTTCAAAATGACATCTTTGCTCTTTAATGGTTTAAAGAGGTCTTTTGCAGCAGATCTACCCAGTACAATATGTCATTTGATTTCTTAACTGTTGCTTCTATGGGCATTGATTGTGGATCCAAGTAAAATGAAATCCTGGTCAACTTCAATCTTTTCTTCATTTATCATGATGTTGCTTATTGGTACAGTTGTGAGGATTTTTGTTTCTTTATGTTGAAGTGTAATCCATACTGAAGGCTGTAGTCTTTGAGGGTGTAAGTGCCTCAAGTCCTCTTTGCTTTCAGTAAGCAAGATTGTGTCATCTGCATATTGCAGGTTATTAATGAATCTTACTCCAATCTTGAAGCCGTGTTCTTCTTGATAAAGTCTAACCTCTTGGATTATTTGTGTGGCTTACAGACTAAGTAAGTATAGTGAAAAGATACAACTGTGACACACACCTTCTCTGATTTTAAATTATGCAGTATCCCCTTGTTCAGTGTGAACAATTGCCTCTTGGTCTGTGTACAGGTTCCTCATGAGCACAATTAAGTGTTCTGGAATTCCCATTCTTCACAATGTTATCCATAATTTGTTATGATCTACACAGTAGAATACATGAAGAAAGCAAAAATTATTGAAAGGACAGGGAAGAAAGGAAAGACAAAAGTGGATGACAGAAGAGATTCTGAAACTTACTCTTGAATGGAGAGTAGCTAAAGCAAATGGAAGACATGATGAAGTAAAAGAACTGAACAGATTTTAAAAAGTAGCTCAAGAAGGAAAAGTATTATAATGGAATGTTCAGAGAACTGGAGTTAGAAAAGGAAAAGGGAAGTACATGCTCAGCATGTCTCAAGCCGAAGGAAATGAAGAAAAAATTCAAACCTCCAGTTGCAAAATTGAGAGATTCTGTGGGCAAAATATTGAACGATGTAGAAGCATCAAAAAAGATGAAAGAAATATACAGAGTCACTGTGCAAAAAAGAATTGGTCAGTACATTCATGTAGTGGGATAGAAAACAAACAAACAAAAGAGCAAACCCATTGCCATTGACTTGATTCCCACTTGTAGTGACACTGTAGGACAGAGTAGAACTGCCCATAGGGTTTCCCAAATTGTAGTATTTATAGAAGACACTACCACATCTTTCTCCTACAGAGCAGCTAGTAGGCTCGAACCACCAACCTTTCAGCTAACATCTGCATCAGATCTTAACTACTATCACCAGGGCTAGTAGTATCCATGTAGAAAGATACTATTCAGCAATATAAGGAATGAACTACTGATAAATGTAATAACATGAAGGAATCTCAAATACATTATATGCTAAGTGAATGAAGACTCAAAACCCATTGCCACTGAGTCGATTCCAACTCATAATGACCCTATACAACAGAGTAGAATTGTCCCATTAGGATTTCCTATATGTATATATGTGTGTGTGTGTGTGT
>NW_006921688.1:4220277-4236232 GCF_000298275.1 Orycteropus afer afer | reverse complement strand
CACTATGCTACCAGAGCTCCTATACACGCACGCGCGCACACACACACTAAACATCTGTCTGGCTGTAGGTGGAGAAGAGAAAGGATGAAAGCAGGAGGCCCAGTAAGAAGATCTATGATGTTGATCAAGGTGAGAATCAATAAGGACCTGAATGGAAAGTGTACCAATGGGAATGGAGAGGAGGAGACTCTTCAGGATTAGAACTGTCAGAGAGCAATTGTAATAATAATAGAAAACATTTGCCTGTTGGCAGCAATCTCCACCACAGCCCTATGTAGACATCATCAACAGTCCCTCTTTACAACTGACCAAACTGAGTGCTTAAGTAACTTGTTCAAGCCTATATATATAGAAAGTTCTGGGGTCCACATTTGAGTAGGTTCTCTGACTCCAGAGCCTATTAATTTGACCTTGCTGTGCTAACTCCCACTGTTTCATCATCACATTTACAGAGGGAGATCAAGAACAAGACTCAAAGTACAACTGGATGTGGACGTAAGATGTGACATCTATGATGAAGTCCAGATTCCGGCCTTGGACAAATCCTGGGAGCAATTGGACTTAATGACCAACTTTCTCCTCTAATATAATAAAATGAAGGTATCTTAGCATATATGAAGAGTCACTGTTGATTTTCTTTTATATACATGACAGAGAAAAGAATTTCTTAATGCTGGCTGTCATAGAGAATGCCAGTTAGGGTCAATACACAGTCTCTTTTTCTTCTGTAATAAATAGAAGCCATGATTTTTAAGTGGTTATATGACACCCAGAATAAGTATTATTTTTCCTAGCTGTGTGTGGCCATGTGTCTAAATGTAAAAGGAGGCAGAATGAGCAACTTCTGGTAAGTACCCTTAAAGAAGACAGGCTGACACTTCTTGGCTTTCTTCTTCCTGGCAGGAATTCTGACATGATGGTTGGAGCTGAAGCAGCCATCTGGAACCATGACATGGAGCTGAGGATGGTAGAACAATAACAGGAAAGGAGCCCGAGTCCTTTATACCATGGAGGGCCACATCAGCCCGGGACTGATAAATTTTGGGATTCTTTATTTATTTATTTATTTTTTGTGAGAGAGTGCTTTTATGAAGTTTCTGGTACTTAAAAGCCTAATCAAATCCTAACTAATACTTTAGGTATTTTAGAGATTATATTTTGCTGTAGGGAGCTCTTCATTTGACTTTTTTTTTTTTTTAATTGTTTTTGTTGTTGTTAGGTGCCGTTAAGTTACCTCTGAGGACTCATAGCAACCCTGTGTATGACAGAACAAAGCACTGCCCCGTTGTGCGCCATCCTCACAATCCCTGCTATGCTTGAGCCCATTGTTGCAGTCACTGTGTCAGGTCATCTTGTGGAGGGTCTTTGCTTTTTTTTTTGTTAACCCTTTACTTTACCAAGCATGATTTCCTTCTCCAGGGAATGGTCCCTTCGGACAAAAACCAAAACACATGAATGAAATTGGAATCTCCTTCTAAGGAGCGTTCTGGCTACACTTCTTCCAGGACAGATTTTATTATTATTATTAGTATTAAGCTTCATTAAATTTGTACTATTTGTCAGAGACCATTCCAGACACAAATGATATGGCAGTAAACAGAATAAATTCCCTACCCTCATGGAGGACAGAGACAATGCACAAATATCTAAATGTACAATATAATGCAAGCTCATGAAGCTAGCTATTGTCCTAGCTCCAAACCATCCTCTATGCTCTGTTTCACGATGCTGGGCTGATGCCACTTTTCTGCATCGCTGGGTGGATCCTTGTTGGGTTCTGACCGTAAGGAGCACCAGAGAGAGATGGCAGGAGAAGGAAGACGAGACATATGTGTTCTTCCTGTGTACACTGCAGAGCCAGCCTCATTGCACTCCTTCAGAAACACCAGCACCAGCTGCAAGTGCCCTTCTAGTGGTTTGCATTCTAGTTTTGCAGGGGCCACCTCCTCCCTACCTCAACCTTCCAAATTTTAATAATTCTAACCTCTTTTCTTTGTTCTCCAATGTGGGGGGAGTGGCTTCCTGCAGTTATTGCACCCATGAAAACTTGAGTTTCCTTTTCACATTTTTGGTTCTTCAATACTTTGTTAACCATTCTTTATATTAAGTTCTCTCAGTGAAGACAACTGGTGTCTATTCTCAATCCTGACCAGACCCTGACTGATGCAAGTTAAGATTGTGTCACAGTTACGGCAGCAGTAGAGGATGTGGCCCACGGGTTCCAGGTGGCTTCCCAGATAGGGCTTTCTGGAGGCACTACCTCCTAGAGTTACCACATTTGTGGTTTGGTTCTTAATTTGTTAGATTCACAACCTCCATTTGGCCAGTGTGCCTCAAGGTGGCCAGGTTCTCAGTGTTGGGTCCCTGCAAACTCCCAGGAGATGAGAGTGTGGACTTACTTTGTTTGATGACTATCTTAGTTGTCTAGTGACACTGTATCTGAAATACCACAAGTGGGTGGCCTTAAAGAACAGAAATTTATTTTCTCAGTTCAAGATGCTAGGAATCCAAATTCAGGGCAAGGCTAAAGGGGGAAGTCTTTCTTTGTCTATTTCAGCTTCTAGTAGTCAGCAGTTACAGGAGCTCCTGGACTTTAGGTGCATCTGCTGTGTGTGTCTGTCTTCACATGGTGTCTCCCTACCTCATGTGTGTCTAGTCTACTCTTTTTATAACTCAGAAGTGATTAGGTTTAGGACCCACCCTACTTTAGCATGATCTCATTTACATAAAAGAAAATCCTTGTAGGTTCCAAGAATGACAGACCAGGCAGATACACTCTCCAGACCTTCTACAACAAAGACTTGAAAAAACAAGGGAAATGGCTATGGATGACAATCCTGAATCCCAGAGCTTCAAAAGAAAGGATATAGAAGTAGATCAAATGCCAATGAGAGGAAGAGAGTGAATGAACAATGTGAACAAGCAGTGGTAAACTGTTAATCAGCACAGCGTGCCCATTTTGAATTATTTCACACAGCATTCTGGTTGGATCAGGAACCAGATAATCAGCTCCACTTGCCCAGGACTGCACCAGCACCCATATCAGTGATCAGGAAACCAGAGAGGTGAGTCCTCTCCCTTTACCTTGAATACCCTCCCAGTGACCATATATACAGCCCTCCCCACCCTTACCACCAAGCAACCAGTCAAATTCCCCTCACTGCCAATGCTGAGTTTCTTTCTTTATTCTTCTGCTTACTTTTCACATATCTCTCCCCCCCCTTTCTCCCTTTCTCTTTTAGTTTTTCCTTCCTCTACCCTTGCTCTTTGCCTTTTTTTTTTAGATCCTGAAGAGCAGGAGCTCCTTCCCCACTGCCCATACAGTGTCCGTCCCCACCCCTCCTTGGTCAGAGGTGTGTGGTCCTGAGGAGCAGTGCTGCGTTTCTGTGGAGCTGTGTTTGATGGCTGGCACTTTCACCAGTACTGTGCTGCTTTTTTTTTTCTTCTTAGTTCTTCCCTCTTCTCCACTTTGTTTTTCTCTTCCTTTTTCCTTTTGTTTCTTCCTCTTCATCCGTATTTTTTTCCTTTTTGTTCCCACCCCTCACCCCCACCATGTCAGAATCACCCACTCCTACCCCTCTGTGGAGAGAAGTGTGAGCTCTCCCAGAGTGAGCTCCAGGTTCCTGCTGCAGCTGCGCTTTATGGCTAACACTTTCAGCAAATTTTTTCCTCTTTTTTCTTTTTCTTTTTTCCCTCTTTTCTCATACTTATCTCTTCCCCTTATTTTCTTTTTCTTCCAATTTCCCTTGTCTTTGCCTTTTTCTTATTATTCTCTTTTGATCTGGCTGAGCAAGTACTCTGTCCCCCACCACCCCTGTGTTCAGTAATGCTGCCCCTAACACTTCACATTCAGTGATGAATGTTACCACAGAACAAGTACCACATTTCCACCACAGCCATGTTTGGTGGCTTCCACTTGTGCCACTACTGTGCCACATTCTTTTTTCTTTTTCTTCTTTTTTTTTTTTTTTTGCCTTAGGTCTCACCTCATCCCCCCATCTTTATTTTTTTACTTCCCTTTTTCCCTCTCCCCTTCTTTTTTTTTTTTTCTTCTTCTACCGGTAGTTGGGAACTAACCATCCTACCCAGCCATACCCACACACACCTGCTGCCCCACCCACTAAGTGACTGACACCACCAACTATAGCACTACTGGACCAATGACAGATGGCAGTCAATACCCTCCCAATCTGTAACAAAGATACAGATGATCTAAACAACACAATCAACCAACTAGACCTCATAGATATATATATAGAACACTCTACCCAACAACAGCACAATATACATTATTTTCCAGTGTATATGGAACTTTTTTCAGAATAGACCATATAATAGGCCACAAAGCAAGCCTCAATAAATTTAAAACACTGAAATATTACAAAGCATCTTCTTGGATCACAATGCTATAAAATTAGAAATCAAAACCAGGAAGATCAAGGCAAAAATAAAACATATGGGAACAGATTAACACTGTGCTTAAAATTACTAAGGCACTCTGGTGGCATAATGGTTAAAACATTTGACTGCTAACTAGAAGATCAGAAGTTGAAACTCACCAGCCACTCTGCAGGAGAAAGTTGAGGCATTCTGCTTCTGTAAGAACATTTACAGCCTTGCAAACCCTATGGGGCAGTTCTACTCTGTCCTGTAGGGAATCAACTTGATGAGAGTGGGTTTAGTTTTAAAAACTATGGGATAATAGAAGTAATAACAAATGAGATAAAAATTTCTTTGAATCAAATGAGAATGAAAATGCAACATAACCAAAGTCTTTGGGATACAGCAAAAGCAGTGCTCAGAGGACAATATATAGCAATAAGCACACACATCAAAAAAATAACAAAGAACCAAAATCAACACCTTAACCCCACATCTCCAACAATTAGAGAAAGGGCAACAACAACAACAACAATGTACAGTCACCAGAAAAAAGGAAATGATAAATATTTGAGCAGAAATAAATTGAACAATAGAAAGGATCAGTAAGGCTAGAAGTTGGTTCTTTGAAAGGACTAAAAAATTGATAAACCACTGGCAAACTTAACAAAGGAAAAGAAGGAGAAAATGCAAATAAAACAAATAAGAAATGAAATAGACGATGTCACAACAGAACCTACTGAAATTAAAAGAATAATAACAGAATACTATGTAGAGCTGTACTCCAACAAATTCTTTTTGAATTAGAAGAAGAAATGGGCAAATTTCTAAAAATACACTACTTACCCAAACTAACACAATATGAGGTAGACAATTTGAACAGACCCACCACAAAAGAGGAAATTGAACAAATCATTAAAAAACTCCCAACAAAGAAGTTCTGGCCTAGATGGCATCACTGGTGAATTCTACTATTCAGAGAAGAGCTGACACCAATGCTACTCAAATTATTCCCAAACACAGAAAATGATGAAATACTCCCAAACTCATGCTATGAGGCAAGCATAACTCTGATACCAAAACCAGGCAGACACATCAATAAAAAAAGATAATTACAGACTAATATCCCTCATGAACATTGATGCAAAAATTCTCAACAAAGTACTAGCCAATAGAATCCAACAACATATAAAAAATAATAAATTATGAACCAGTGGGATTCATAGTAGGTATACAAGGATGGTTCAATATTAGAAAACCATCAACATAATCTATCATGTAAATTAAAAAAGGAAAAGAACCACATGCTCATATCAATTGATGCAGAAAAGGAATTTGACAAAATCCAACACATATTCTTAATAAAGTAAATTCCTCAAGATAATTAAGGGAATTTACACAAAACGAATGACCAACACTACTCTCAACAGACAGAGCTGAAAATCTTCCCCTTGTTAATGGCAATCAGACAAGTATCCCCTTTATAACCATTCCTATTCAATATTGTATTGGTCCTGCTGACTCAGGACCATAGTAATGGGGACACTAGGCTCAATTAGCACAACATAATACATAAAAATCTTGTCCCACCACCTACTTTGGTGAGTAGTGACTGGGGTCTTAAAAGCTTTTGAGAGGCCATCTAAGATGCAGCTAATGGTCTCCTAGTGTCAGAAGCGAAGAAGAGTGCAAAAAAAACAAGGGCATTTGGAAACAATCAGCTCTAGGATATGATGGACCTCAAGACCAGAAGGACTAGATGGTGCCCAGCTACCAATGCCAATCACTTGGGAAGGGATAAAAACTGGAGATCCTGGATAGAGTGGGAGGAAAAACATGGAACAAAATCCCAAAACATAATGTTGTTGTTGTTACGTGCCGTCGAATCAGCCCCGACTCATAGTGACTCCTCCTTGGGTTGCTGAAGCAGTATCACTACGGAAGTAGATTGCCCCATCTTCCTTCTGAGGAGTGGCTGGTTTGAACCTCCAGCCTTCTGGTTAGCAGTCAAGTGCCTTAGACACTACACTACCAGAGCTCCCCAAAACATAATAATGACCAGAATTACTGGTCAGATGGAGTCTGATGGGACCCCCAAGACCATGGCCCTGGGATACATTTCAGGCCTGGAATAAAACTCACTCCCAAGGGCTGGCTATCAGGCCAATAGTAGTAAGACTAACACTTGTCACTGGGAAGGGAGAGGAGGAAAGTGGGTTAGAGTTGGGGATGGTAATTGGGGAGTGAAACAATATGTACACAAACGGTTGAATGTAAAATGAATTCTTCTCTGTAAATTTGCACCCAAAGCACAATTTAAAAAAATTTTTTGGAAGTCCTAGACAGAGCAAGAAAGGGAAATAGAAGGCATCCAAGTTGGCAAGGAAGTAAAATAATTTCTAATTGCAGATGATATGATCCTATACATAGAAAATCCTAGACTTAACAGGATAACTACTGGAACTAATAGAAGGCTTCAGCAAAGTGTCAAGGTACAATATCAACTATCAAAATTAATTGGATTCCCCTACGCTAACAAAGAGAACTCTGAAAAGGAAACCAGGAAAACAATACCTTTTACAATAGCCATCCAAAAGATGAAACCCACCAAATCAACTGCCATCGAGTTGATTCTGACTCAAAGTGACCCTATAAGACAGAATAGAACTACCCTATATGGTTTCCAAGGCTGTAAATTTGTATAGAAGTAGATTGCCTCATCTTTCTCCTGTGGAGAGGTGGTGGGTTCAAACTGCTGACCAGTTTGAACAGCAGAATATCTTAATTACTGCATCCTCAGAGTTCCTTAAAAGATGAAGTACTTAAGAATAAATCTAACCAGAGACACAAAAGACTTATACAAAGGAAACTACAAACACTACTACGAGAAACCAAAAGAGACCTATAAATGGAAGAATGTATTGTGCTCAATCTCATTAATATCACATGCAAGTAAAATCTTGCTGAAGATAATTCAAAAGTGGTTGCAGCAGTACATTGATGGAGAACTTCCAGAAAAGCAAGCTGGATTCAGAAGAGGATGTGGGGCAAGGGATATCATTGCTGATGTCAGATGGATCTTGGCTGAAAGCAAGGACTACCAGAAAGATGTTTACTTGTGTTTCATTGACCATGCAAAAGCATTAAATTATGTTGACCATAACAAATTATGGATAACATTGAGAAGAATGGGAATTCCAGAACACTTAATTGTGCTCATGAGGAACCTGTAGGTAGACTAGCAGGCTGTCATTCACACAGAACGAGGGGATGCTGCATGGTTTAAAATCAGGAAGGGAGTGCATCAGGGTTGTATCCTTTTACCACACTTATTCAGTCTGTATGCTGAACAAATAACCTGAGAAGGTGCAGTATAAGAAGAAAAATGTGGCATCAGGATTGGAGGAAGACTTATTAACAACCTGCAATATGCAGATAACACAACCTTGCCTACTGAAAGTGAGGATGACTTGAAGCACTTACTGATGAAGATTAAAGACTACAGTCCGCAGTATGGATTACATCTCAACATAAAAAAAATGAAAATCCTCACAAATGGACCAATAAGCAGCATCACGATAAATGGGGAAAAGTTTGAAGTTGTTAAATATTTCATATTACCTGGATCCACAATCAATGCCAATGGAAGCAGCAGTCAAGAAATAAGACACAGTATTGCACTGGGCAAATCTGCTGCAAAAGACCTCTTTCAAGTGCTGAAGAGCAAAGATATCTCTTTGAAGACTAAGGTGTGCCTAACCCAAGGCAAGGTATTTTCAATCTCCTCTTATGCTTGTGAAAGCTGGACAATGAATAAGGAAGACTGAAGAAGAGTTGATGTTTTTGAGTTGTGGTGCTGAAGAATAATGCTAAGAGTATCATGGTCTGCTAAAAGGACCAGCAAATTTGTACTGAAAGAAGCGCAGCTGGAATGCTTCTTAGAAGCGAGAATGGCCAGACTTCATCTCACTTACTTTGGTCATGTTGTCAGAAGGAACCATTCCCTGGAGAAGGATATCGTGCTTGGTGAAGTGGAGAGTCAGTGCAAAAGGGGAAGGCCCTCAATGAGATGGATTGACACAGTGGCTGCAGTGATGGGCTCAGGTATAGCAAGGACTGTGAGGCTGGTGCAGGACTGGGCAGTGTATCATTCTGTTGTACATGGAGTCACTATGAGTCAGAGCTGACTTGATGGCACCTAACAACAACAACAACATACCATGCTCATTGATAGGAGGACTTACAAGTGTAAAAATGACAACACCACCCAAAGCAATCTACAGATATATTGCAATCCTGATCCATATTCTTTAAAGAGATGGGAAGACTAATCACCAACTTTATATGGAAAGGAAAGAGACCCTGGATGAGCAAAGAGCTCCTAAAGAAGAACAAGGTAGATAACACTCCCTGATCTCAAAACTTACTACACAGCCACAGTAGTCAAATAGCATGGTATTGGTACAATGATAGACACATAGACCAATGGAATTGAATTAAGATCCCAGAAATAGATCCATCCACCTATGGACAGCTGATCTTTGACAAAGGGCCAAAACCCATTAAATGGAGAAGAAACAGTTTCTTTAACAAATGGTGCTGGCAAAACTGGATATCCATTTGCATAAAAATGAAACAGGATTCATATCTCACACCATATACAAAAACTAACTCAAGATGGATTAAAGATCTAAATGTAAAGCCTAAAATGGTAAAGATAAGCAAAGAAAAAATAGGGGCCCTAATACATGGCATAAATACACATTAAACATAAATAAAAACACACAAGTAGCAGAAGATAAACTAGACAACCAGGACCTCATAAAAATTAAACATTTATGTGCATCAAAAGATTTCACCAAATGAGTAAAATGAGAACCCACAAACTGGGAAAATATTTTTGGCAATAGCGTATTGGATAAGGGACTAACCTCTAAAATTTATAGAAAATTTCAATTCCTCAACAATGAAAAGACAATCCAATTAAAAAATGGGGAGAGGACATGAATAGACATTTCACCAAAGAAGACATTCAGGCAGCTAACAAACTACAGAAGTAGATTACCCAATCTTCCTTCTGAGGAGTGGCTGGTGGGTTTGAACCACCAGCCTTCTGGTTAAACAAATACGTGAAGAAATGCTTGTGATCATTAGACATTTGCTGTTGTTGTTATGTGCCGTTGAGTCAGCCCCGACTCATAGTGACCCCCTCCTTGGGTTTCCGAGGCAGTATCACTACAGAAGTAGATTGCCCCATCTTCCTTCTGAGGAGTGGCTAGTGGGTTTGAACTGCCAGCCTTCTGGTTAGCAGTCAAGTGCCTTAGGTACTACACTACCAGAGCTCCTCATTAGACATTGTTGTTTTTGTTATGTGCCGTCAAGTCCGACCCGACTCATAGCAACCCCTCCTTGGGTTGCCAAGGCAGTATCACTACGGAAGTAGATTGCCCAACCTTCCTTCCGAGGAGTGGCATTAGACATTAGAGAGATGCAAATCAAAACAACAATGAGATATCATCTCACTCCAGCACTAATAGCAAAGTTAAAAAAAATCAGAAAACAACAAATGCCGATGAGGGTGCAGAGAGACTGGAACCTTCATACACTGCTGGTAGGACTATGAAATGGTACAACCATTGTGAAAAGTGGTATGGTGCTTCCTTAAGAAGTAGAAAATAGAGATATCATATGATCCAGAAATTCTATTCCAAAAAACTAAACTTCCTGCTGTCGAGTTGTTTCAGACTCATAGCAACCCCGTTGGGTTTCCAAGGCTATAGCTCTTTCTGGGAGTAGATTGCCTCATCTTCCTGCCATAGAGCAGCTGGTGGGTTTGAACTGTTAGCCTTCTGGTTAGCAGCCAAATGCCCTAGTCACTATGCCACCTGAACTCCTTGGACAAGTAATTAAGGAAGACCAAAGAAGAGATAATGTCTTTGAATTGTAGTGTTGGTGAAGAATACTGAAAATACCATGGACTGCCAGAAGAATGAACAAATATGTCCTGGAAGAAGTGCAGCCAGAATGCTCCTTAGAAGTGAGAATGACCAGACTTCGTCTCACCTACTTTGGTCATGTTGTCAGAAGGGACCATTCCCTGGAGAAGGATATCGTGCTTGGTGAAGTGGAGGGTCAGTGAAAAAGGGGAAGACCCTCAATGAGATGGATTGACACAGTGGCTGCAATGATAGGCTCAGGCATAGCAAGGATTGTGACAGACCGGGCAGTGTTTCATTCTGTTGTGCATAGGGTCGTTATGACTCAGAATTGTCTCGATGGCACCGAATAACAACAAGAATTTCACAAATGCTTACTGCTTTTAACTCAGAGCACAAGATTATCTCCAAATCTGAGTGGTACTCATTGTAGCAGGCACGAATAGATTTCAGACCCATAGGACTTAGGCAGGAGGGGAAATGGATAGGCATTGTACTAAAGTGGAGGCCAGAGCAAAGCACAGAGAGCCAGCATGAGCAGGCCGGGCTCAGGGACAACCTCCTTATTGGCAGCAGAAGAGAATTTATGTGGGCACTGCCATAGCAGACTGATGCGGGTCAGTGTCAGATTGTGGAAAACTGAATTCCAGGCTAAGGAGTTTGTACCTTATATAGATGTTAGGGAGTCATTGAAGATTTTTGGGTGGGGTTCAGGGGTTAGCACTGAACCCTTGCCCTTACATTCTCTTTAACTTACTCTTCATAAGACTTGACTTTCAGTAAAGATACTGGGTGGAGTAGCACTTAAAGGAAGGGGTAAGTGGTTGGGGAAGGGGGGGGCGCTGAGGAAGCTCAAGGAAGCAGGAGTAAAAACACAAACATAAACCACAGAAGAGGAAAGAGAACTATTGGTTATTATTTCCATTCCTGTGGATATGAAGTACTATTCCAATTGTGGGAAGTGGAGAAAGGCCACAGCAAATAAAAGAGAAGCAGCCACATTAACAGTGATGTTCAGATGTTGGAAAACAGCTAAGGTGTAGACTTACGTTATGGAAATATTCTTAACCTCAACCAAATTCCAAGAACATTCTAAAAGAGCACTCTGGCAAAACTGGATTTGCGTTGTAGGGTCCTTGCCATTTAGAGACCCACAAAATTGTAAACCTTGGAAACTGCTGTGCTTTAAAAAAAAGCATTCGGAACTCTTGTCATTTAAAATGCATTTTTCCAGCATTGTTTTAAATGAGTCAAAACTCTTTCCTCTTTTTTTTTTTTAGTCTCCAACTCACTAAATTTGTCTAAATCAGATTTATAAATGACATAGTTCTAAAGATGAGTATATCCTAATTTCCTAAGCCAGTCCACCTTGTAGGGGTACAAAGTGTTGGGATAAAAACAACAACATACAATCAAATGGGATTCCTAACCCCTCCTCCACTATGGCGATCACTGGAAGCAAGGCCACACATCTCTCCTGAAATGGCTCATGCTTTCACCATGGCCATCGTCTTGACTTCCTGGTGCTGTTGGAACACAAATACCACAATGGCTGGCTTTAAGGAAATGACATTTATTTTCTCAGCTTTGGATGCTAAAAGTCTAACTCAGGGTTAATGGCCCTGTCCATTCCTTCCTTGTTGGTCATCCTGGGTGTCGCTTGGTGCCTTGGTGACCCTGACATGGGCTCTCTCTTCCCCGTGTGTACCTGTCTCAGTGTCTGCTCTGTTCTTTCTACAACTCGGAATTAAGTTTTGGACACACCCTATGCTGGTAGGGCCTCGGTAACATAACATTAGATTGGATTATTGAAAGTTATTATATTATGTTACATTAGATTAGGATTCTAACACGTAATTTGGGGGGACACAATTCTACCCATGATAGCCATTCAAGTTCTTCTTCAAAGCAATGACACTCATGTCCCGGATCTTAGTCCCTCTGCTGATTTCTACTGTGGTTTGACTTGGTATGTCATGGGGTATGTGGTTGCCATGCAAACATCATTCCTGTCACCATCTCCACATGTCATTGATGCTTATGTCATTCCTTACTTTGCTACTTTGCTGTCTGGTCTCCCATACCTTCAGTGGTTATTACACTAAACCAGAAAAAGAACGCTCCCCACCCTACCCCACTAGGGTAATAGATATTTTACTAGGTCCTCCATGAAGGAGGCCTTGCTCTGTCACCAAAACATTGCTGTCCAGTAGATTCTGACTCAGAGAGACGCTATAGGACAGAGTAGAACTGTCGGCCATAATCTTTATGGAAGCAGATATTCACATCTCTCTCCTGCAGAGTGACTAGAACCACGGCCCTTTTGGTTAGTAGCCTACTGATTAACCACTGCACCACCAGCGTTCCTTTCTTCCTCTGTTAGTCACTAATTATCAGCCACCGATGTCAGGCTGAGGTTTCCCTCTGTGGAGGAACCCAGCCTGGCCCTTTGCAGTAGAGATTGCTCTTCCTTGCTAATGATCACCACGAGTCCCCACAAGCAATCATGGGCACCTTGGATCCTGCCACACCATGAAGGTAAGGGAATTCCCAAGCCCCTGGTCCTGCCAAGGAGGCTACGATGCGGCCTTTTGTCCCGCTTCCTTATTCAAGAGACTGCGTCCAGGCACTACCTGGCCGCTCTACTGGACCCTGGGGCCAAAAGAATCCACAGCTGCTGCCTCCACATTTCTGAATTCCCATGATAGGCATGCGGAGTGGGTATCGCCTTTAGTATAAACTGAAAAACATTCACTCGATCCTCCTCCTCCCTGGAAGCTGGCAGGAGACAGGCTGGGAATGTGCCATGGAAAGAAGAAAACCACCCTGCCAGATTCTCCAGTTTCCAAATTCAAGAAAAGATCGCGTTGGTGCCCTAGAACGGACTGCCCATCAAACGGCCGGCCGCAGAGATGACTTCTTTGAGAGGCACGTGGACAAGGGAATGCTTGGGAGAGCTCCTAGTATGAATGCCACTGGCCTGTCCCATCGTATCCCTTAGCAATTCCTTTTAGGGAAATTGTCTGGTAGGGCTGTGGAAGTGAAGGAGTCTTAAGTTACTCTGTATTTTCAGAGCGGAGGAGGGACTATTTTTCACTATTTGGGGGAGACTTGGTCATGCCGTTCCCTTGTAATAACCTTCTACTCCACCGGCTTGCACCCTACCAATCAATCCTTTATGGTGTGGCTAAAGTGTCACCTCTTCCTTGAAGCCTTGCCAGTTTCTGTCCAATATCCCTCCTATACACATCTCTCATACTGTCAATCCCTGGGGCTTGGCGACTGGTAAATCTTGGCTTCCACATGGTGCCAATATAATGTTTTATGCGTAGTAGGTGGCCAAATCAAATTGAGGTTTCTGTGTCTGGCTAGTAATCGGAATTTGTTAAATCTAGGTAAAAAATTGTTTTAATATAAATAACTACCAATTTATTTCTAATTAAGGACATCTGTTTTTCTGTTACAACTATCAAATTACTCATTTTTTCTAGTAACAATATTTGAATTCTGAAAATTAGACATCATTACAAAAATTTCTCAGCATTTGTACTTTGTATCAATCCTGGAGAAAAAAAAAATTTGATCAGCTTACTATTGTTGCTGATAATTGAAAAATTATTTAACTCTTAAAAAGAGTAAAAAGAATATTAATTCTTAAATATTACATTCACTATTTTGTTTTAGATTTAGTTTTTACAAAACATTGAACATGATGGATAGAGATGTGGATTTGTTTCTTATTTACTATTTTTTTTTTAAATTGAGATAAATACACATACATTAAATTTGCCATTTTAATCATCTTTAGGTGGAGGATCAGTGGCGTTAATTATTTTCACAATGCCATGCAATCATCACTGCCATCGGTTCCAAAACCTTTTCATCACCTCAGACAGAAACTTTAGCCATCAGGCAATAACTCCCCATTCCTCCCTTCCCCCAGCCCTTGGCAACCACTAATCTCTACTTTCTGTTTCTAGTGCATTTGCCTATTCTAGAATGTCATACAAATAGGGTCATGCAATATTTTTTTCTTTTGTGTCTGGCTTATTTCTATTAGCATAATATTTAGCATAATCTCTTAGTATAATATTTTCAGGGCTTATCCATGTCACGTCATAGTGTACAGCATAACTGTGTATCTCTTCAGGGCTGAATAAGAGCAGGTTACATGTCTACCGCATTTTGTTTATCCATTCATCTGTTGATGGACATTTGGGTTGCTTCTACCTTTTGGCTGGATTTGCTTTTTCTTGATGTCATGTTGTTCTGGCAGCATTTTTCATCCAGCCAAGGAATACAGTCCTCTTAAGTTCCTGCCACCAGTTCCAGAATTTATTTTGCCGGGTGACAATTATAAAATCTGGAGTTTTTCCTTAGAAAAGCAGACCTAGTGATTGCTGACTCTGATCCTTAGCATATGAGTGTGGTCATCATTTAGAATCTAATAATCTTCTTTGCTTATGCATACATTCAGCTTCTTTGTCCAAAGTTTAGATACCCTTAAACATCCACAGCCTTCCACCAGGATTAGTTCTCTTAGCTCACGATTTCCTGGTAAATATTACCTTTCTTCAAGGAACAAGGATTTCACTGAGCTTCAACTGATACTCAATACCACGTTTAAATTGCCTTGATAAGCAAAGTTCCACCTGCTTTGAGACAAGAGTCCTGACCTGAACTGGTGTCTCTGGAATTTATATCCAGAGCTACTGTCAGGGTGCTAAATTTATTTCTCACCGACTGATAAAGCCGCTTGGGTTGAACATGCAAAAGAAGGCCTGGCTTGATTCATGTAGTTGATTAGAAGTTATTTTACCCTGGACGCTACTGTGTTTTCATATAACTTAGCTGTTCTCTGGAGGAGACCCAATCCTTGTTTGTCTTTTTCCTTTTTTCGTCAGTAGTCAGAAATCCATGGGCGTTTGTACCCCCAGACATCAGTTAGCTATCATTAAAAGCAATTTGGAGCTTTAACAGTGCTGTCAATATGCCGTGGTATTTTGTCATCATTTCACTATTGGTTAAAATCCCTTTAACTTATGGACACTTCTTCCCTGTTCTTCTTTGTGGTTGCCTGACTTGTAATTTGTTTTTCTGTTTAATAGAAACCTTAGAATCATTGGTATAAAGCAAAGTATGCTATGAAAAACACATGCTTTTTAAAAATAGCTCTTTTTGTCTTTACAAATTAAAGTAAGTGGTGTGTTTTCATCTGTCCAATAACACAACTGCATATTTATAGCATCTCCTCTAAACTCTTCAATGAGAAATTAAAAAATGTTCCACACTGTAGCCATGTCTCTGAAACCTCTTTTAAGTGCCCCGTCCTTTTCTTTTCTATAGAAGAGATGCAGGACATAACATTTATGCAGCCAGGAGGCCATTGTGACAACTTTCAAATGCTGGCAAAGGTTTTGGATTTCTACAGATAAGATGTGGAAGAACCAAAATGTAGTATCTGTTTCAGAATATCTAATTCATGCCTTGCCTTTCCTCAAACAAAAAAGGGTCCTTTGGAGAAAGTGGATGGTATAGGGCCTCTCTACCAATCTTTCTAATTCGGAAGAAAACAAAAGTTCAGAAGTGTAATTAAACATGACATAGTGCCTAAGGCACTTGACTGCTAACCAGAAGGC
>NW_006921688.1:4209665-4219947 GCF_000298275.1 Orycteropus afer afer | reverse complement strand
CACCAGCCTTCTGGTTAGCAGTCAAGTGCCTTAGGCACCACACCACCAGAGCTCCCTCAATAAAGAGTAAATACAGATTTTAAATTCCTAATTTTAAGGATTTAGGAGCTTTAAAAACAGAAATATACCTTCATTTATAGACCAAAAGAGTTGCTGTCTAGTTAGTTCTGACTCATGGCAACCCCACGTGTGTCAGGGTAGAACTGGGCTCAAAGGGTTTGCAACGGCTAAATTTTCAGAAGTAGATCACCAGGCCTTTCTTTTGAAGTGTTCTGCGTGGGCTTGAGCCTCTAACCTTTTGGTGAGCAGCCAAGTACTTAGTTGTTTGTATTACGCAGAGACTCATTCATAGAACTATTTGGAAATTACGTAATTTGTATGGGAAAAAAAGATTTTGCTTTAAATGAGGAATAACACCCATAGAGTGAAGTTCACATCTCTTAACCTCAGGTCAATATATGTCCTTGAGATCCACATACTGTGACTGTGTAACTACCACTCACATGAAGACAGAGCATGTAAATGTCCTTCGGATCCATATACTGCGTAACTACCGCTCACGTGAAGAGAGCGTGTTTTCAGCAGCCCCAAGGCTTCCCTCCCCCCTCTTCTTAGTCAACACTGCTCAAACGCTCGGTCACCAGCCCCAGCTAGCCACTAGTTCAATGTCTATCACCACAGATGAGCTTTGCCTCCTTGAGCTTCATACACAAAGAGTCAGACATGTGATCTTTGTATGTGGCTCCTTTCAGGCAACATAATACCTGCAACATGGTTTGTCTACCTTGTGCGTATCTATAGTTCGTGCCATTTTCTTTATTTCTCTGTGCTCTTCTGCAAGATGTTTTTCTGCAATCAGCTCTTGAGAGGTGAAGGAGTAACACATATGAAGAGAAAAACAAACAAAAACTAGTGTTACTTTTTTATTAACTGAGCAACCACTTCCTTTTACCCCACAGCCCCACTCTAAAGCAGAGCTCTGGTAAACCTGGGCTGGCTTGTTGGGCATCTGCCTCACCCATCTCCTCCTATCTCAAATCCAGATCTTGGAGTGTCACGCTCAGGGAAAGGAGAGCTAGGCCAGGGCCTGCCCTAAAGAGGTGGGTCCTGGGCCAGATAGTCTCCTCTTGTGTGGAAATGAAGGTTGAGTAACTGTGCCTGACCAAAACCAGATAACCCTTCCCTGGAACAAATGTGGTCCATCAATATTTACATTTGAAAGCCATTTTAGTATTTCCTTCTTAGGGGGAGGATTGAGAAAGAAAGCAGGTGAGGAGGCCAAGAAAGAAGGTAGGTAAGAGGGAGGGAACTGGGAATTCCTCCCCCATATAATCGTACATAATCTGCACTTATTTTTCAAAACAGGAAGTCTATATTCTTTCACTCTTGAATATAGAGTTAAATCTTGCCCCTTCTTCTTTTATAGAATCTGAGCCATGGCTGTAGTGGAAAAACCAAGCACTGAAGGGAGGAGCCAGGCTAGGAGTGTTGGTTCTGATGCCAATGAACTGAAGGAGTGTCTTGGGGCCAATTGTTTCATGTCTCTCGTTCCTCATCTGTAAAATGGTGACTGACGTTTGATTGCTGGGCCTCTTAGTACTGTGAAAGAGTTTTCCATTCCCTTTCTTTTAATAGAAGATTTTATTTAAAGGATTTCCTTTTCACTCTGCTCCCCAGTGTCAGAAGTTGAACAGTTGAAGTACGAGTTCCTGCCACCCACCCTTCCAGAATAGTTTGGGAGGACATATTTTTTTAAAATGGAAAAATAACAAAAGAACACGCTACCAAAACCACATAGGACCAGAATCAGCTCCTCAGGCCCCTGTGTGGCAGTTTGGCCAAAGCTGGCCTTAGGGAGCATGTGCTGGAAGAAGTCTGGGGAACTGGGCCCTCCCTCTTGAGAGACAAGGGCTGAGAAAATTCACCTTCTAAAGAGAATGGTCCCAATTCAGATTGGGAAGCCTCTTCATTCTGACGTTCTCTGGTGCTCTTCTTATACTTTAAGTTTTGAAGATTGCTCCCTTTTTTACAGCCAGTTTTAGCAGGCAAAGAAACAATTGACTAGTTGAAGGAGCTCTGGTGGCATAGTGCCTAAGGCATTTGACTGCTAACCAGAAGGTTGGCGGTTCAAACCCACCAGCCACTCCACAGAAGGAAGACTGGGCAATCTACTTCTGTAAAGATTTACCTCTGAAACCCAAAAGAGGTCACTCTGAGTCAGAATCAACTCGATGGCAGTGAGTTTTTTTTTTTTTTTAAGCTGAGATACGCTGATGATACAACTTTGCTTGCTGAAAGTGAGGATGACTTGAGGCACTTACTGATGAAGATTGAAGAACACAGTCTGAAGTATGGATTACATCTCAATATAAAGAAGACAAAAATCCTCACAACTGGACCAATAAGCAGCATCATGATAAATGGAGAAAAGATTGAGGTTGTCAAGGAGTTCACGTTGCTTGGTTCTACAATCGAGGCCAATGGAAGCAGTAGTCAGGACATTAGACGACATGTAGCACTGGGCAGGTCAGCTGCAAAGGAACTGTTTCAAGTGCTGAGGAGCAAGGATGTCTCCTTGAGGACTAAGGTGAGCCTGGCACAGGCTATGATATTTCCAATTGCCTCGTATGCATGTGAGAGCTAGACAATGAATAAGGAAGTCTGAAGAAGAGTTGATGCTTTTGAGTCGTGGTGCTGGCGAAGAATGCTGAAGATACCATGGACTGCCAAAAGAACTAACAAATCTGTCCTGAAGGAAGTGCAGCCAAGATGCTCCTTGGAAGCGAGGATGGCCAGACTTCGTCTCACCTACTTTGGTCATGTTGTCAGAGGGGACCATTCCCTGGAGAAGGATGTTATGCTTGGTAAGGTGGAGGGGAAAGAGGGGAAGGCCTTCGATGAGATGGATTGACACAGTGGCTGCGACAATGAGCTCAAGTATAGCAAGGATCATGGAGCTGGCGCGGGATCAGGTGGTGTTTCGTTCTGCTGTGCATGGGGTCGCTATGAGTCAGAAGCGACTTGACGGCACCTAACATGGTTGGGGAAGGAGAGGAGAGTCAACCTAAATAGTCATCACAATTCCCCAACGTGAACTTGACATTAACAAAAAGGTAATAAGTAACTCCTGAGGGTTAAGTGGAGTCCCTGGGTGGTGCAAACAGTTAAGTGCTTGATTACTGTGGTAGCTGTGTGTCAACTTGGCTGGGCCTGCTTTTGAGTGGCTGAGCAGCTGGATGTAGTTATTCCCCATGATGAGACTGGTGATCAACTCCATGGTAGAATCTACTGAAGCAGCTGAGTAGCTGCCTTAGGGATGTGGTCTGCTTCCAGTACATAAGAAGCAGCTTTGAGAAACCAGTTTTTGGCACACTTGGGCTCTGCATGTAGTCGAGTCTTCATTCAGCAGCCTGCTGTGTTTCCTGTGATCTTGGGACTATCTCTGGACTTGAACTAGTGGCCTGCATGTTTGGTAATCTTGGGACTGTGCCATTTTATCTGTCGACCTTGGGTTTGTGAACTTCAACAGCCAGCAGCTGCCTGAGTTAAGAGAAGCCTCCAGCTTCAGTGGGCTGGGAGCAAGAGGTAGAGCTTTCACCTAGCCCCCAGAGCTCGCACTTTGAACTTGGACTTCTAGCTTCCTAAATAGTAAGACAATAAAACTCCTGTTTGTTCAAGCCACCCATTTGTGGTATTCCTGTTAGAGTGGCACTAGAGGTAAACAAAACATCTATTAACTAAAAGGTTGGTGGTTTGAACCCACCCAGAGGCATCTTGGAAGAAAGGGCTAGCAACCCACTTCCGAGAGGTCCTTGAAAACCCTAAGGAGTTCAGATCTACTCTTCAACACATGAGGTCTCCATGGGTCAGATTGAACCCAACGGCAACTGGTCGTGACATTGGTGGTGGGACTAAGTGTAACACATGTGCTGCAAGTAGAGAAAGGCACTGTTGATGCCTATTTGTTTGGCAGAGTTCAGGCCAACCTCAGGCTTCTGCACTTACCAGGCAAGTAAACTGATGATACTCAAAGAAAAAAAGTTAAAAAGTAAATAAATAAATAAAATAAAAACCCAAAAATTCAAGGCAGGTTCCATACCACAGTTTCCCTTCAAGTCAGTTGGCTGTAGGCACAGTTTTCCAACCCCCAGGAACAGAAATATTGGCTCCAAGGCAAATGAGATTAAAAAAAGAAAGAAAGAAAAAGCATTTCCACATACAACGTGAAAATACAGAAACTTTATCAAAGAAAGAAAACTGAGAACTCTACTTTCAGCCAACCTGAGGCAGCGCAGCTTTCTCTGCACTTAATGCTTAGGTGGTTCTCAGTGCAATGTGCTTATACAGATGACCCCTCACACCACAGGTACAGTATAGTGACAGGTAAACTCAATGTGAAATGCAATGGGTCAAAGAAGGGACAAGCAATGAGTGAGAGAAATAAGGATGTCAGACTAATTAGCTGAAAGAGGCCTTGTCATCAGCTGGCCTTGGCTCTCTGAGAGCCATAAGTTGTCTTGGAATGAATGCAATGTGGTTAACAGTTAACATTTTCACTCAACTTTGTGTAAATTGTTGAAAATAATTATTGCGATCTAAATTCAGCCCTGTAAGCAGCACTATACACAGTACCAGTTGCAGTTGAGGAGACTCCGACCTGGTGTTCCCATGGGGGTCAGAGTACAACTGTGCTCCATGGGGTTTTCAGTGGCTGATTTTTCTGAAGTAGATCACCAGGCCTTTCTTCTGAGGCCTATCTGGGTGTACTCAGTCTCTGAACTTTCAGTGAACTACCAGCTCCTCAGATGTTTGCAGCATCCTAGGACTCCACACATGTAGACCTGCCCTGAAAACAGAATGTGCAAAACTATGATCTGGCACTATGTCCATTTGTGGGAGCTCTGGTAGCATAGTGCCTAAGGCACTTGACTGCTAACCAGAAGGCTGGCGGTTCAAACCCACCAGCCACTCCTCGGAAGGAAGGTTGGGCAATCCTACTTCCGTAGTAATACTGCCTCGGAAACCCAAGGAGGGGTCGCTATGAGTCAACCCAAGGAGGGGTCGCTATGAGTCGGGGCCGACTCGACGGCAAATAACAACAACAACAACATGTCCATTTGCAATGTTAATTCAACTTAACTGTCCTATCTCCCCACCCTACTCTATACCCCATCTCTCTTGCTCTCTCACACACAACCTAAATTGCGCAAGAAATGGCAGGCTTACTCTATCTGAAGCCTTCAACAAAAGATATACAATGTGTAACCAGGTTCACATATTTTAGAGGACCCTCCACCCAAAGAGAAATAACCAAAATAACCCAAAACATAAACCTAAACATATGCCTAAAACATAATACAGTGTTTCAGAGCCATTTCAGATGTAAAGTATAAGATATCCAGGCCTTCAGTGAATTCCAGGGTGGCACAGTTCCTTGATGGGCTGCAGAGTCTTGTTGTCCCTGGGACAGAGCTGCTAAGTCTGCTCCTTGGGACAGAAGCCCTCCAGTCCTGAGCTGAGTGCAATTCTCCTTTCCCCTTCTTATCTCCTTTGCTCATTCCTCACTCCATAAAGAAGTCAGAGAACCTTGGCCAGGTCTTGTCTGCTGTAGTTGCTGAGGTCGGGGCCATTAGCTGAGTGAAGTTAAGGAACGTGTTCCAAGTATCCTGGGAGATACTTGAACCCCCAAGGGTTCTCTTTAGGAGCTTTAGCCACTGATCCAAAACGAGAAGAATGTTCTGGATGAGGACCCATTTCCACAGGGCAATGGCTCTTTCGGATGCAGACTGCTGCCCTCTTGAGAGCCTAGGCCAAAGTGAAATGTAAACCAGTAGAGATCCTTGAATTTATGCTCTCGTTTGTCTTTTATTAAGGAACTAGAGAATTGTGTTCAGCTCTCCTAAGTGTTGTCTGAACTTACCACTTTGCAGCTATCACAAAGCTCCTTCTTGGGGAGTTTGCACACAGTAGCAGTGTAGAACTTCGAAGGCAAGGGCAAGCCCTGAAATTCCCTGGCGTTGTTAGATAAGCCATTGCAAAATTGCTCCATGCCTTCCTCTAAAATTGGATCTTTCAACTCCTTCTGGTAGCGCTTCAACAGTTCTCTCAGCCTCTGTAAGGAAGGCTCCTTGCCATTGAACTTGGGCTCTCTCACAGCATCTCTCAAGGACATTGGCAGCTGGCAGGCCTTGGTGACAGCCTTCGGCTTCTTCACCCATTGATGAAGATATCCCCACCTGGCTTACCATAAGTTGGCACCTGCTCCTTGCAGTGGCCTGCACCCCACCTAGAGTGTGACTAGCTGCTGCCAGGGTCATGACCTCCATTCTTGCAGCGGAGTTGATGAGGGATTTTTGTGCTCGGTGATACACTGGCCTGTGGTGCTGGTGACCTGGCTTCTAGAGTGGCCTGCTCTGGATCAGATGCCATCGCTGCCACTAGCCCGTGTGCCTCAACATGCCATCAGCCAGAAGAGCCAGCAACAGCCACTTCAGAGATTCTTCCAGTCAAACCCTTTCAGGGAATGACAGTGCAGATCATCCAAACTACCTACTGGTTCGCTTGCCTTCCAGCCTCCCACCCTCCTCCGGTGCTAGCTGCCTCTTTCTCCACCACTGCTGTAGCCTCCTCTGGAGTTTTAAAGGCACAAATTACAGACTTCAAAACCAACCAACCAAACAAAAAAAACCCAAACCCACTGCTGCCTAGTTGATTTGGACTCATAGTGACCTTATAGGACAGAGTAGAACTGTCCCCTACGGTTTCCCAGGCTGTAAATTTTATTTATTTATTTAACTTGTTATTGTAATTTTGGGGAAAGTTTACACAGCAAATTGGTTTTCCATTCAACAAGTCATACACATTTTGTTTTATGACATTGATTGCAATCCCCACAACGTAACAGCTCTCTTCCCACTTCTTCCCTGTGATTACCTTTTCCCTGGGTCCTTCATTCCTATCCTTTCTGCCTTCTGAGCTATCTCCCTGTGCAAATACTGCTCTTCTGATCTCAGATGGTTGATTGTTCTAAGGAGTGTACCTCCCTGGTATAGTTGTTTACATCATAGACCTGTCTATATTTTGGCTGAAAGTTAAGGGTTATAAATCTTTAAAGAAGCAGACTCCCTTGGAGCAGCTGGTGGGTTTGAACAGTAGACCTTTCAGTTAGCAGCCAAGCGCTTAACCACTGTGCCACCAGAGCTCCATGCAGACTTTAAGGGAGGGTATATTTTATACCTTAAGGTTCTCCCATCCCCTGTAGGAATAAGCATCTGTAAGATAGGTCATCTGATTCCTCTAGAGGTTCCTGAATGTCTTGCCTTTGCCCTAGGAGGGCAATGATAAGGTATTCTGATAGTTATGGGTGATTGGAATGCAAAAGTTGGAAACAAAATCATGAGTAGTTAGAAAATATGGCCTTGGTGCTAGAAATGATGCCATAGATCGCATGATAGAATTTTTCAAGATCAACCACTTATTCATTGCAAATATTTCTTTTTAACAACATGTTGCTAGGTGTTGATAAGTCAGCTACGGCCCATAGTGACCCTATGAGAATGAAACAGAGTGAAACACTGCCCAGTCCTGCACCGGCCTCACAAGGCTTTCTTTACCTGAGCCCAACATTGCAGCCACTGTGCCAATCCATCTCGTTGAGGGTCTTTCCCTTTTTTGTTGACCCTTCAGTTTACCAAGCATGATATTCATCTCCAGGGAGTGGTTTCTTCTGACAACAGGGCTAAAGTAGGTGAGACGAAGTCTGGCCATTCTTGCTGCCAAGAATTCCAGCTGCACTTCTTCCAGGACAGATTTTTTTGTTCTTCTGGCAGTCGATGGTACTTTCTGTATTCTTTGTCAATACCACAACTCCAAAATATCAACACTTTTTTGATCTTCCTTATTCATTGTCCAGCGTTTGCATGCATATGAGGCAACTGAAAATGCCATGGCTTGGGTTAGGTGCACCTTAGTCTTCAAAGATGCATCTTTGCTCTTCAGCACTTTAAAGAGGTCTTTTGCAGCAGATTGCCCAGTGCAATACATTGTCTGATTTCTTGACTGCTGCTTCCATTGTTGTTGACTATGGAACCAAGTAATATGAAATTTTTGACCGCTTCAATCTTTTCTCCATTTATCGTGATGCTGCTTATTATTGATCCAGTTGGGAGGATTTTTGCTTTCTTTATGTTGCAGTGTAATTCATAATGCAGATGGTAGTCTTTAATCTTCATCAGTAAGGGCTTCAAGTTATCTTCACTTTCAGCAAGCAAGGTCATGTCATCTGCATGTCGCAGGTTGTTAATGAGTCTTCCGCCAATCCTGCTGCTACGTTCTTCATGTAGTCCAGCTTCTCAGATTATTACTCAGAAAACAGATCGAATAAGTATGGTGAAAGATACAACCCTGACACACTCCCTTCCTGATTTTAAACCATGCAGTATCTCCTTGTTCTGTTTGAATGACAGCCTCCTGGGCTATGTACAGGCTATTCATAAGCACAATTAAGTGTTCTGGAATGCCCATTCTTCTCAATGTTATCCATAATTTGTTATGATCCACAGAATTGAATACAATGACTACATATGTGGACTTCTCCAGATGGAGAAATCAAATCAATTATATCTGTGGAAAGAGATAATGGAGAAGTTCAATATCATCAGTCAGAATGAGGCCAGGGGCTGACTGTGGAACAGACCTCAATTGGTCACATGCAAGTTTAAGCTGAAGTGAAGAAAATTAAAACAAGTCTGTGTGAGCCAAAATGTGACCTTGAGTATATCACCTGAATTTAGACACCATCTCAAGAATAGATTTGGCACATTGAACACTAATGACTAGACAAGTTGTGTGATGACATCAAGGACATCATACATGAAGAAAGCAAAAGGTCACTAAAAAGACAACAAAGGAAGAGAAGACAAAATGGATGTCAGAAGAGATTCTGAAACATGCTCTTGAATGAAGATCAGCTAAAGCAAATGGAAGAAATGATGAAATAAAAGATCTGAAGTAAAGAATAATGCAGAATCTGTGAAATACCTCACAAGTTTATCTGTTGATAAATTTGGAGGACATTATGCTGAATGAAATAAGGCAATCCCAGAAGGACAAATACTGTATTAGCCCACTATTGTAAAAAGTCAAGGAAAGGTTTATACATGAAAGGAAACTTTATTTGTTGGTTACTAGGGATGGGAGGGAAGTGGAGGGAAAATTGCTAGATAGGTAAGAGACAAGTATTGATTTCAGTAAAGGGAAAGGCAATGTACCAAAAACGAGTGACCAATACAATAACTGGTGGCGTAGTGCCTAAGGCATTTGACTGCTAACCAGAAGGCTGGTGGTTCAAACCCACCAGCCACTCCTTGGAAGGAAAGTTGGGCAATCTACTTCTTAAATGATACCACCTTGGAAACCCAAGGAGAGGTCACTATGAGTCGGATCTGACTTGATGGCAACAACAACAACAAGGAAAAGGAAGACATAGAGAGGTGCACAAGTGGTACAGACAACAAACACTTCTACATACACAATACAGCATTATCAGTAATAACAAATATTAATCTATGGGTAGATACATAGGTTGTTGTTGTTGTTGTTATGTGCCGTCGAGTCAGGCTCGACTCATAGCGACCCCTCCTTGGGTTTCCGAGGCAGTATCACTATGGAAGTAGATTGCCCCATCTTCCTTCTGAGGAGTGGCTGGTGGGTTTGAACCGCCAGCCTTCTGGTTAGCAGTCAAGTGCCTTAGGCACTATGCTACTAGAGCTACCAGATACATAGGTAGACAGTCTGAATCATCAGGTATGTCTAGGCAAAATGGAATATACCCATGACCATATTATAAGTTTGGCAAGATGATGTTACAACATACATATTTGTATGTACTATAAGAATGTCCATATAAATAGAACTAACAGGAGGCAAAGTTATAATGACTTCTTAGTCATAGCCAACCACCCTGAGGGAGCAACTTGTTAGGCGTATGAGCTTGAGACCATGGTTGCCGGGGACATCAAGCTCAGTTGGCATAACATAATACACAAAAACGTTGCTCTACATCCTACACTGGAGAGTGGCGACTGGGGTCTTAAAAACTTGCAGGCAGCTAATGCAACAATTGGCTTCTCCTCATCCAGAGCAAAGAAGAATGAAGAAAAGCAGAGATGCATGGAAACAATTAGTCTAAGGGACTAGTGGACCATGTGAATCTCAGCCTACATGACCACGAGATGAGAAGAATTAGATGGTGCCTGACTACCACCATCAACCACTTGGGAAG
>NW_006921688.1:4207577-4209325 GCF_000298275.1 Orycteropus afer afer | reverse complement strand
TGGGGACTGCAATGAATGTCATGAAACAAAATGTGTATGAACTGTTGTGTGGAAAATGAATTTGCTCTGTAACTTTCACCCAAGTCACAATTAAAAAAAAAAAAAAGTCTGAATAGAAGATTTCAAAGGGCAGTTCAAGAAGACAAAGTAAAGTATTATAATGAAATGTGTGTGCAAAGACCTAGCTGGAGTTAGAAAATCAAAAGAAAATAACACGTTAGGCATTTCTCAGGCTGAAAGAACTGAAGAAAAAATTCAAGCCTCACGTTGCCATATTGAAGGATTCTGTGGGCAAAACCTACCACTCGTCTGTCAGTTTGTCAAACTGGCTTGCGTGTTGCTTTTGTGTGTTACTGTGGGCAAAATCTTGAATGGCTCAGGAAACATCAAAAGAAGATGGAAGGAATACAGAGTCATTGTACCAAAAAGAATTGGCTCAGAACTGGGCACTGTTTTGTTCTATTGTACACAGGGTCGCTATGAGTTGGAGCTGACTCAATGGTACCTCACAACAACAACAATAACAACAACAATGTGTGTGTTTTAAGGTACTTGTGTGCTGGAGCTGGCTCAAATTGGCTTGTGAGGCCCATTTGTGTACCTATTTTTCCAAGTGCATGTTAGGTGACATCATATTAGCAGTCTGAATTAGTGAAGATGAAAGTATTTACACCATGTAAATTGGCAAATGCTATAAAAACCAAAAGACAGAGTAAACCATGAAAAACCAAACCAATTGCCATTGAGTTGATTCCTACTCATAGAGACCCCCATTGGGTTTCCAAGGTGGTAAATCTTTACTGGAGTAGATGTCTAGTCTTCCTTTAGCAAAGTGGCTGGTGGGTTTGAACCACCAACCTTCTGGTTAGAAGTCAGATGCCTTAGTCACGGTGCTGCCAGAGCCCCTTGTAAGGACAGAGTAGCACTACTCTAGAGTTTCTAAGGCTGTCAGTCTTTCTGGAAGTAGAGAGCCTCACCTTTCTTCTGGGGAGCCACTGATGGGTTCGAACTGCCAAACTTTTTGTAAGCAGCCAAATGCCCTAACTACTGTATCACCAAAATTCCTTAAATGCTACAAGTTAGGGTTTTATTTTTCCCAGACATAAAATTGTTAAACATTTACTAGTGCACCACTGGGACAGAGACTGACTATTTCAGTTTATGTGCACAGCAATGTTGTGTAGCAATGCTGCACCTATGAAATCCCCAGGCTCTGCCACCAGAGAAGGGACAAATCCCATCAAGGACTAGTTGGCCATCCAAGAACACAGCTGTTGCAATTCTCCCAATAATATCTAGACCTTCTTAGTTGCTACAGTAGGTGTGGATGGAATGGGGAGCTCAGCTTTTTCTACTGTGGGCAAAAGATGGCTTTTTTTGTTACTCATGATTTGAACTTCCCTCTGTCCGGCATTTATTTCTCTGACCTTTGGTATGTATGACCTTGGCTTATCCTTACTTTCTTTTGTCTTGGTCCTCCAGTAGCTACGAGATCAGGCGTACTCAAATTTTAGGGTGCAGGAAAACCATCAGAGAAGCTTGTTAAAATGCAGATTCCAAGTCCTTGACCCCAAGGATTCTAATTCAGAACATCTGGGTTGAGGCCCAAGGACCTGCATTATTATTATTATTTATTTTTTTAATTTTTTAAAATTTTTATTGTGATTTGGGTGAAGATTTACAGAGCAAATTCACTCTCCATATAGCAGTTCACATATACTTTGTCTCATGTCATTGACCACAGTTTA
>NW_006921688.1:4199258-4200373 GCF_000298275.1 Orycteropus afer afer | reverse complement strand
TTTTGTTTCATGACATTGACTGCAATTCCCACAATGTAGCAGCTTTCTTCTCACTTCCTCCCTGTGGTTACCTTTTCCCTGTGTCCTTCTTTCCTATGCATTCCTGTCCTCTGAGCTATCTCCCTGTGCAAATACTGACCTTCTGTATCCCATAGTTGATTCTTCTAAGGAGTGCACCTACCTGGTGTAAGTCTTCACTTCATAGGCCTGTCTATGTTTGGCTTGAAGTTAGAACACAGGAGTGAGTTTAATTCCAGGCTCAAAGAGTGACCAGGGCCATAGTCTCAGGGGTTTCACCAGTCTCCATCAAACCAGTAAGCCTGTTTTTTCTTTTTTTATGATTTTAGTTTTGTTCCACATTTTTCTCACACTCTACCCAGGATCTCTAATTTTGATCCATTTTTGGGTGTTGGTTGTGGTAGCTAGGCACTATCTAGTTCTGGTCTCAGGGTCATGTAGGCTGAGGTTCCCATGGTCCACTTGTCTCTTGAACTAATTGCCTCCACGTGTCTTCAGTTTTCTTCACTCTTCTTTGCTCTGGATGAGGAGTGACCAATTGTTGCATCTTAGATAGCTCTGGTAGCATAGTGCCTGAGGCACTTGACCACTAACCAGTAGGCTGGCAGTTCAAACCCACCAGCCACACCTCGGAAGGAAGGTTGGGCAATTTACTTCCGGAGTGATACTGCCTCGGCAAACTAAGGAGGGGTCACTATGAGTCAGGTCTGACTCAATGGCACATAAAACAACAACAACAGATAGTCACTCATCAGCTTTTTTTTAAAAAAACACATTTGATTGAAATATAATTTATGTACAGTGAAATACACAAAACTAAAGTGACATAGGTCAATGCATTTTTTTTTTTCAGTGTTCCCTCTCCTCCCCTCCCACCCCTGGAAACCAACAAAGTTTCCTTTCATATACAAACCTTTCCTTGACTTTTTAACAATAATGAACTAATACTATGTTTGTTCTTCTGTGATTGACTTATTTCACTCAGCATAATTGGTATTGTTATTAATACCAATTATGTTGGTATATAATTATGTTGGGAGCTCTGGTAGCATAGTGGCTAAGGCACTTGACTGCTAACCAGAAGGCTGGCGGTTCAA
>NW_006921688.1:4190312-4199158 GCF_000298275.1 Orycteropus afer afer | reverse complement strand
AGTTCTTCATAGTATCCTGATATTATCCTTTTTATTTCAGTTGGTTCTGTTGTGATCTCACCCATTCTGTTTCTTATTCGTGTTATTTGTATTCTCTCCCTCTTTTCCTTGATTAAATTTGCCAGTGGTTTGTCAATTTTATTGATCTTTTCAAAAAACCAACTTCTGGACCTGCATTATTGATTGTTAAGTATCAGGTGATTCTGAGGCAGGTCCACACTGACTAGCTTAGCCTGTAAGATTCTTGAAAGCCTGGCTGGCCAGTCTTTTTCAGGTATATCTGTCCATAAACTGTGGGTTCTCCTTGGTGAACGATGAATTCATTTTAAAGGAATATGATTCTTCATCTGTAGGGGATTTTTCCTTACTGGCAGACAAAGTTCATCATTATTATATAAGCAGGTAGGTGCATGCACAATACCGTGTGCTCAGGATCCCAGGAGGACACTTTTTCTGAGCGCTTTATCTGGTGGAAAAGCGAAAAATTCATACACTGCTGAGACATTGTTTCTCCCTGAGCCCAAATATTCTGAGCGTTTGAAAACTTCTGAAGGGTTTAGTGGACTTTTCACTTCCCACAGACATATTGACTGCTTATTGGGCAGGCATAAACCTCTCAGCCATGGCAGTGTCTCTGGAGAGGAGGATGTAGTTTTTACCAAACCCAACCCAACTTGTTCTTTTAGCACAAAACCACTCTGACTGTGGCAATTTTCTTAGAATAAAAAATTTTGGATGGTTGTGTGGTTTCTTGCTGTATTCTTTTTCATTTTATATGTGAAAGTTTGGGATCAGATTGTTTTTCTTTAAATATATGGTCCAAATTAATTTATACTGAGTTGATTTTAAAAAGAAAGAAATTACTACCTTAAGAAATTTTGACCTCAAGTCTTTTGATATTTGAGACATTTTTTTTTATTCCCTGGGATGCAATCTTTCAGGAGCATGTAGATAATTTTCAAGTAAAGGAAAGAGTAATGAAAAATCTAATACAAAGGCTATAATTTTCTAAAGCAGTCTGTTCCTTATTAAGATCAACAGCATGTCCATCATCTTATATTTGGAATATGTTTGGAACACCCACTGATGCAGGGGCTGTACTGGGTGCTTCCATGTGTGGAAAATTTTATTCACTATAATCATTTTTCATCTCATTCAATAAATACATTTTAAAAAAGCAAGTGAGATATTTTCTCTATCTCACCAGCATAATAAATGTCCAAGTAAAATTCAGGAGAAAGGGTATAAAACTTGGGCTCAAATCCTAACCTTCTCCCCTTAGGTCTTATTTTCCTCATATAAATAATTAGGAGAAGAATGTTTATCTAAGTTCTACATAGACATGTTTTGAGGATCAAATGTGGAAAAAGTTTTAGAAAAGATTAAGGACATGATTAATACAAATAATATAGTTTATGGATATTAAATTAAAGTCTGTGTGTGAAAAGAGCGTTCCAGACTTACGATTCTAATTTCTTTTTCTTTATTCTAATTGCATCTAGTAATACACACACATACACGCACACACACGCAAGTATAAGTGTGTTGTGTAGGAAATGATTGTATTATCTTTTTGAGATGAAAGTCATAGAAATACTTCATCTTTCTTTTTACTCCTTTTTTATTTTCAAAAATTTATGTTTTTTATGTAGTAACCAGCTTGCCCCTGAAGTGACCCTTAGCATTATGTGGGTTTTCCCTATACTAGTCAGTCAGAGTTAAAGGGACAGTCACTTCCTGTTAGCTGGGGTAGAAGGAGTTGGTTGCGCTCACTAGCCCCAGATAGCTGGGTCTCATGACTCTCTTCTCTTCCTTTTTCCTACCCCTTTTGGAAGTGTATCCAGTCTCGTGAGAAGGCCTGAGCTGGACGCATGGTCTGCAGTGCCTGTCTGGTCCTTCTTCCCTTTTCTAAATTTCAAAGCTGAAAGACAGACAATTATATCTTATTCTCTCTTTGTTTTGTCTCTAGCTCAGACACCCAGCAATCTCCTATAAATATATGTGAAACATCAAAACCCATTGAAAGAAGAAAGGTTAATGACTCTGGATGGTGAACATGCCAAGATTTATTAAATTTATCCAAGACAGGAGCATAATTTCCTTTCTTGAGTGTTGTTTCCATTTGGCAAAAGGAATAGAAGTTAATCATAGAAAATGTGATAAATATGGAAAAATGCAAAGAAGAAACAAATTGTTCATTATTCCATCATTCAGCGATTAATAACCTCCATGCTTGTTAATATTTTTAGGATATCTTTCTAGTCTTAATTTCTTTGTTGATATGTGGATACATGTACATACTTTCCCACGTATTCATCTTACTACAATTTTGTTTTATAGCCTTACTCTTTTATAGTCTATATTCAGCATTCTCCCATATCCTTAAGCATTCCTTCACAGCACAGCCCCTGAAATAGAGTGGGAGTTGAGTAAATATTTACTGAATTAACCAAAACATTATTTTAAGTGGATTTATAATATTCCCTCATAGAAAAATAAAAAATAAAGCAAACTAAAAAAGGTGTTTTTTTTTTTTTTTAAATTTCATATAAGGGAATATTATAAATCCACTTATAAAAATACCAAAATTTATTTCATCAGCTCCCTCTCTTGTCCTTTTAAAGTAGAAATATCAGGGGGGAAAGTGAGAAGTTATTTGTATAATTATCACCACAATGAGGGAGGAAGAGATACCTTCTAGAATGAAGGCAGGAAGCCATGTGAAGGTCTCTATTGGGGGAGGCTGAGGGAAGGAATGTTGAACTCTCTATAATGACTTTGAGCTGTGTGCCTGGACTTTAGTTCGAAACACTCAGAGAATTCACCTGTTAAACCTGGAATCATTTGAAGAGAGGATCCTAAAGTGAGTTCAGAAACAGTCATATGTTCTGAATCAGCTCACAAGAATGCTTTTGGCTGTAAGAAAGAGAAGTCCTTCCTTAAACAATAAGGAAGTCCTAAATTTAGGAGCTCTGGTAGTGTAGTGCCTAAGGCACTTGACTGCTAACCAGAAGGCTGGCAGTTCAAACCCACCAGCCACTTCTTGGAAGGAAGGTTGGGCAATCTACTTCTGTAGTGATACTGCTTCAGAAATCCAAGGAGGGGTCGCTATGAGTCAAGTCCGACTTGATGGCACATAATAACAACAACAAATGTGTGAATGAAAACCCAGAAGTTGGTCAGCCTTCAGGCATAGTTTGATCAGGCCTTTTGCTTCATGCTTCTGTGGTGTTCGCAGCTCTGCAATACTCAGTGAACAGGTTGGCTCCTTTGGAGGTCTTAGGGTGACTGCTGTTGGTCATTGGAACTACATGCTTTTTTATTTACAAAGAAGTAAGACAGAAAAATAGAGGGCTCTTCCATGCTGGTCTTTTAAAACTAAGCAAGGATTTCCCCTGAAGACTCCGGCAAATCTCCCCTATGTTTCATTGGCTCCAATAAGCCTAGATCTATCCTTTCTTAAGTCAATTACTACAAGGGGAACAGGAATGGTATTACTGTGATTAGCTCACACTACATTTGTTGTTGTTAATGTGCCGTCGAGTTAGACCCGACTCATAGCGACCCCTCCTTGGGTTTCCGAGGCAGTATCACCACGGAAGTAGATAGCATCATCTTCCTTCCGGGGAGTGGCTGGTGGGTTTGAACCGCCAGCCTTCTGGTTAGCAGTCGAGTGCCTTAGGCACTACGCTACCAGAGCTCCCAAGACTACACTACATAGCCAGAATGAAATAATTATTGGTAAGTGTAACACATTTTTGTGTAACAAGCAACCGCTAAATATCAATGGCATACAACATTAAGCCTTTTTTTATTTTTTTAGCTCATATGTCTCTGTGTTGGCTGCAGGTCGGCTGACCTATGCTGGGTCAGGCTGAAGTGGCTTGGCTGGGTGGCTTTGCACCACGTATTTCTCCTTCTCTTCCTGGGACTGAAGGCAAGTTCTTTTCATGCTGATGGTAGACATGACAGAGGGTAAGCAGAAGCCTGCAAGGCCTCTTAAGTCTTCGACTTGGAAGTGGAACTACATCCTTTCTGTCTCATCCTATTGGCTATCGTGATTCCATGGCTGCACTTAAAGTCAAAACCAAACACCAGTTTCCAGATTAATAATTAAGGCTGTGCTTACATTGCTTATTGGGTAATCTGCCCTGTTTCTCCTGTGGAGTGGCTGGTGGGTTTGAACTGCCATACTTTCAGCTAGCAGCCAAACACCTAAATATTGCACAACCACAGCTCTACATACACCCAAACCCAAACCTACTGCCTCCGAGCCAATTCTGATTCATAACAACCCCACAGAGCAGAGCAGAATAGCCCCATATGGGTTTAAAGGCTGTAAATCTTCACAGAAGTGGATTGCCTCTTCTTGCTCCTATGCAGCAGCTGATGGGTTCGAACTGCTGACATTTTGGTTAACACCCAAATGTCTTAACCACTGTCCCACCATAGCTCCTTCTAAAATCAAAAGAAATAGAAATATATCATGTCTACTTCATGGTGGGACTGCAAAATCATATTGCAAAGGGAATGAGGGCAATGTGCTCACAAGGGCTAGGTGAATGAGTGTTTGTCTTTGGTAAAAAATTTAAGGAGGCACCAAGATAAATAATACCCTAATCCAGTACTTTAAAATAAAAATTAATGCCAAAAAATCTATGAAGAATGAAATACCAAAATGCTTAATAAAGATAGGATTGATATAGGAGAAGTAAAGAATTGGGGCCAAGAACTCAATCTTCCACAGGCCGCCAACCACAATGTCCCCTTTATAGAGTTCTTACATTTCTGCTTTAGAAGACTCACAAAGAAACCTACCTTTTTGACATTTGCTATTTGTTTCTTTCTTGATCTGTAGCTCAAATATCTGGTTATCCTGGAAGTCTTTAAGAAATTGAATAAGAATAATCTCCAGAAAATATCCTTAGGAATAAAAGTCTTCAGACTTCTTCAGTTGAAAAAAAAAAAAAAAAAGAAAACAAAACAAGAAAAGAAAAATCATGTTCCATTCAATGGCTCTTGCACAGTAATTCATTTTTTTTCTTTGCTAGAAAAAGAGTTGGTACAATTTTCTTAAAAATTAAAATTGCTAGGGTAGTACGATGATTCTCTAGAGACTGAAGTTCATAATATTTTTGGATTTTAAATATAGCACGTTTTGGCAAAAGACAGTTGAAGTCTTTTTGGATCAATCACGAATTATGCCAGCGGTGCTTAACTTTTTAGAAATGAGGTTGGCTTAGGAATTCGGGAACATATATTAGTGGGGAGAGTCCTTTCTCCCATCTTATTTGGTGAATGATGTGCTAATCACAGCACTGAGGAGGACTGGCTGGAAGAAAAGACTTCTGAAGTTTATAAGACTCATTGTCTGTGGCCTGCCCTGGCTCCATGAACTGCCACAAAATTCTTCAGGAAATAATTTTTCAAAGAAACCAGAAGGATTGGGTCCAAAATTCTATCATTATTCTACTTAAAAAGCAAATCTCTTCTCTAGTTTGGAATGCTAGAGCTATAACTTCTTAAATTTGTCCCAATGGGAGTGAGAGAGATTTAAAAAAATGCTTACTGCTGGGTTATATGTGGTGACAACCCCTTTCACATCATCTAATCCCTCCTTTCCAATATAGGTGCACTCAGCGTCACTATCGATAGGGCAGGCCAGGTGGGGGCTGGCATCAAACCAAGGAGAAATAAGAAACTTCTATGTGGTGAGAAGGAGCTCTGGTTGCATAGTGCCTAAGGCATTTGATTGCTAACTAGAAGGCTGGCGGTTCAAACTCACCAGCCACTCCTCAGAAGGAAGGTTGGGCAATCTATTTCTGTAGTGATACTGCCTCGGAAACCCAAGGAGGGGTTGCTATGAGTCAGATCTGACTCAATGGCAGTGAATTTGATTTTGATTTTATGTGGTGAGACCTGAAGGATACTCAATGAACAGCTAGCCTCAAAATATTTCCTGCCATGGCCTGATGCAAAGGCACCCTTATTGTCATTTGTGTCATTAATGAAGGCAGTGTTGTCTCCAGCAGGCACCTATGATAAGGCCATAACGCTTGAGGGAAGAATTAACTCCAGAAGTGACCCTGCGGCTTTGACTCGCTGTGATACAGCCGTGCCTGCAGTGAGATTTGAAGTGAAAATGGGGAAAGAGGGAGTCCAAATCCTTGAAAATCTGGGGAAAGCTGAAGGGTATGGAGGAGAGCAAGTGTCATTTGGAAATGAGTGTAGGAATGGGTGAGGAACTTCTTAGGAGAGGTAGAAACAAAGCTGAAGGTTTCAGAGGCCTCTTTGGCAATATATCAATAAGCATTGTATTAAGTGAACTTCCTATCATAGGATGGTCAATATGATTCCCTCAGAATAACCAAGATTGGGAGCAAATACAGCAAATGAATGGATAAACCTAATCAAGATCAACATAATCATTAAAAAATGGCTAGCTAGCGTGATGTTGTATTTCCACCTAAATATCCCTTTTGAAATCTCCTTTATACAGTCACAAGAGTTATTCCTTTTCTAAAACCCGTATATAGTGATGCCATGTCCCTGATTAAAAAAAGTTTGGTGACTTCTCACTGTCTACAAATTTAAACTTTTCTGAATTGCATAAAATCCTTTTTAAAATCTAGCTTTATTCTACTTCATTCAACATCCACCATAAATCTGTAGTGAGGGCCTGTATGTACTTTTTCAAGGTGTGTGTACACAGGCAACTAAAAGCCACTCCCTTCATCCCACCTCTCTCACATGGTAGCCACACAGGGCTCTGGTTGCTCCCACGCCATATGCTTTCCATCTGTATTTTACCTGGTCTCTTCTGCTCTTCCTGCCATTCCCACCAGGGAACTCTTATTCATCCTGCAAGACCCAACTCACATGTTACCCAACTCCATAGCCTTCCCTCTCAGACCAGGCAGAAACAGCTGCTCCCTTCTCTGCTTCCAAATAGTTCGTAGTTTGTATTTCTAGTGTAAGACTTAGAATAATGTTATTAGTTATTTATCCATCTCTGATTATGATTGTAAGGCCAGAGACTAGTGAGGATCTGAAAACAGAATAAGCCATTAGAAAATGTAGGTAAATGGGGGAAGGAAAGAATGTAGGAGACACACAACCGTATAGCAAAGCACAAATGTGAAAGTGAGGACATAGTGTGAACATAGGGCTAAGAAACAAAGAGAGAGAGAGAGTGTGTGTAAGAGAGAGATCTTCAGTTAGAGTTGTCCATTAGGGCAGGTTCAGAGACCTCTTTCAAGTGATGAAGAGCAAAGATGTCTCCTTGAGGACTAAGGTGCACCTAACCCAAGCTATGGTATTTTCAATCACCTCTTACGCATGTGAGAGCTGGACAATGACTAAGGAAGACTGAAGAAGAGTTGATGCTTTTGAGTTGTGGTGTTGGAGAAGAATACTGTGAGTTCCATGGACTGCTAAAAGGACTAACAGATGTGTTCTGGAGGAAGTGCAGCCAGAATATTCCTTGGAAGCAAGAATAGCCAGAGTTCGTCTCACCTACTTTGGTCATGTTGTCAGGAGGAAACATTCCCTGGAGAAGGACATCATGCTTGATAAAGTGAAGGGTCAACCAGGAAGGGGAAGGCCCTCAATGAGATGGATTGACACAGTGCCTGCAATGATGGGCTCAGGTATAGCAAGGATCATGAGGCTGGCACAGGGTGGGGCAGTGTTTCCTTCTGCTGTGCACAGGGTAGCTATGAGTTGGAGATGACTGGATGGAACCTAACAACAATAACATTAGGGCAGGTGGCAGATTTGTAGACCTGGTCCTGGTGGGCCCAGTGCTGAAGAGAGGAATATGGGGAATAAACTAAGAGGCAAGATCTGAACTGGAAAGATCTAAACTAGACAGATCAGAGTTCTGTCTGATTAGTTCCACAGCCACACCCCAGACACTGTGCTGAACTCTGAGGAAATACAACATAGAATTACTTTCAGTAGCATAGATACCTACAGGTGTAAGTGTGTGTGTGTGTGTGTGTGTGTGTGTGTGTAGGAGGCAGAGAGCAGGGAGGAGAGACTATAGCACAGCAAAGTTTGAAACAAGGTGGGCAAAGAGAAAATAAAAGGAAATATACAAGAAAGGTCTTTATAGGAAGGAATCTTGCAGATATGGCCGTGTCTACCTAGCATTTCTCTTCTGTGTGATTTGGACTGTCTGTGTGTATGGGGTATGGGGAAATGTGGGGGAGCATGGCAACATGTCCATAAAGAGGTAGAACAATTGGAAAAAAATGAATACAAATAATTATGGCTGGGGGTGGGGACATCACTGCTTCTGGGACAAGACAGAACAACGGCAGATGCACCCTGGGCGCAGATGGCAGCAGAGCCATGGTGGAACAGTGATGGGGGATCCAGTCAAGCCAAACCTCACCTGGACATCTCATTCCTTTTAAGCAGATCTTTACAAATGCTCTTGACCAAGCTTGCTGACGATTTCATTTCCCAGAGCGCAGAGGAGGAACTAGAGAAATGGCTACTTTTGATAAGTGTTAATGTACAAGGTGGAATGCAACAGTTGTTCAGTGGTTGGATTTTTGCCTTCCATGTTTGACTTGGGTTCGATTCCCAGCCCAGGCACCTCAAGTGCAGCCACCACAGGTCTCTCGGAGGAAGCTTGTGTGTTGCTCTAATGCTGAGCAGGTTTCAGTGGAGCTTCCATCTTAAGACGAACTAGGAAGAAAGGCCTAATTCTGAAAATCGGAAAATGGAAACCCTATGGATCATGATGTCCATACGCCTGCAAGGAAGACCTGTTAATATGACTGTTATTCAAATTTATGCCCCAACCACCAAAGCCACAGATGAGGAAATTGAAGAAT
>NW_006921688.1:4170943-4185422 GCF_000298275.1 Orycteropus afer afer | reverse complement strand
AGTAATGCTGTGATGAACATGGGTGTGCATATATCTGCTGTTATCCTGGCTCTCACTTCTTTAGGATATATACCTAGTAATGGGATTGCTGGGTCAAATGGTATTTCTAATTCCAGCTTTTTAAGCTTTTTAAAGTGACCATGCTGGTCACTCACCAGCTTTTAAGGTACTGGTCACCACTTACCCAAGTAAGATGTAGAACAATGGTTTTGTGCATTATGCTATGCTAGTTGAGCTTGATGTCCCCTATGATCATGGTCCCAACCTGCGGGCCCAGTGGCTCACTACTTCAAGGTGGCTGTGACCAAAGTCATATTAACTTTGATATGATGACATATCATAACAGAGCACCCTCTTAGCTCTATTATACACATAGATAATCTTATAGCACATACAAATACTTATATAGAAATATTGTCTGCCAAACTTATATATTACCTCTTGCTTACCCATACTTAATCCTTTTGCCTATCTACCTAAGTATCCACCTATAGATTAATGCTTGTTACTAGACACACATAATTGTTATGAACTCTAAATGTGTAGAGTGCTGATTTCTTAAAACTCAGGGGAAAGATAAACATGATCCCAGGGGCCAGGACTTTGGAAGAGAGGAATGTGCAAGTCTGATGCACTCAAAACTAGGCTTTGATTGTGTGATGACAATGTTTTTATTGAAAACAAAAAGGGGGTGTCTCTCAGAACAGAGGGGCTATATCAGGAACTCTCTATTCAGCTCTCTCTAAAGGAGCAGTTACAAAAACTGATGAGAAAAGCATAGAAACCAGATAAAAACAAGAGAGGAACATATTAAGTAAGAATAATGTCAGGCCACATCAAAACCAGAAGGAACAAAAGAAAAAATCGGTAAACTGGACTTCATCAAAATGAAAAACTTTTGTGCATTAAAGAACATTATCAAGAAAGTGAGAAGACAATCTACAGAATGGGAGAAAATATTTGCAAATCAAATATCTGATAAGGGTCTAGCATATGTAACAAATATATAAAAAAATCTCCTGCAACTCAATAACAATACCAAAAAATCAAACTCACTGTCGTTGAGTCAGGTCTGACTCATAGCAACCCCACCTTGTGTTTCTGAGGCGGTATCTGTACAGAAGTAGATTGCCCAATCTTACTTCCAAGGAATGGCTGGTGGGTTTGAACCTGGTTAGCAGTCAAATGCCACAATAGCAACAACAAAATTTAAAAATGGGCAAAGGAATTGTATTTAAGACATTTCTCTAAAAAAGATATACAAAAGGTCATCAAGCACATTGTTCTGGTTACCTAGTGGCATTCAACAGGAAACATGCCACAAATGGGATGGCCTTAACAAACTGGAGTTTATTCTTACAATTTGGAGGCTTTAAGTCCAAGTTCTAAGTGCCAGGCTCCAGGGGCTGGGTGAAAGCCCCTCAACCTTGAGGTCCAGCTTTGCCTCCTGTTCCCGGCCCACGGGAGCTACAGGCATTTCTTCACTCAGTCAGCTGCTAGCTGCTGAGGCTGAGAAGCCCCAAGGTTGACAAGTCAAAAGGCACAGTCCCGATGTTACCAAACCACACGGCAGGCCATTAACTTAAGTCCATTGTAAGTCACAAGGTCGGCACAGCATAGCAGGCTGCTTAGCAACGACATGGCTACATGAAGGGTCCAAGCGTGCCATAGGCTAGAGACCATTCCCAAGGCTGTTGCTTATATACAGGAAGCAAACCACATCCCAAAGGCAGCTACCCAGCTGCTTGTGGTAGATCCTACCATGGAGCTGATTGCCAGTCTCATAATGGGGAATAACTCCATCAGCTGCCCAGCCACTCAACCGGGCCCAGCCAAATTGACACACACACATGACTACCACACACATTAAAAGATCTTCAACATCATTAGCCATTAGAAAAATCCAAATCAAAACTGCAATGAGGTACCACTTCACACCACTAAGATATCTAGAATTAAACAAAACAAAAAGGAGAGTAACAGTGTGGACAAGAATGTAGAACAATCAGAAAGCTTGTACATTGTTACTGGGAATGATGGTATAGTCACTGTGGAAAACTGATTGATAGTTCCTCAGAAAGTTAAACACAGAATTACCATATGCAGTACAGTGAATTACTTAATATGGCCCTTTTAGCCATAGTCTTTGTAATTCCCATGAAATAACTGGGTGGGACTATGTAAATGTGAGATGCGTGTGGCCCTCCAAGGGAATTGGATGGCTCACTGATAATGTAAATAGGATGCATGACATGGCACCCTTGTGGGTGTAGGACCATGGAAATAAGGTGTATGGAACCCCAACATAGGAATCGGTCAGTTTTGCCATCCCACTAGACTTAAAATGAGCCAACCCAAAGGTGGAAAGGGGATATCTCACTACCGTCAAGAAAGAAGAGCCAGTAGTGGAGTGTCACTTTGGACCCAAGATGCTGGTACTGAACCTCCCTGACCCAAGAGGCAGAGAGAGAGATGTAACTCTTTGCTGAGATGGTGATAAGCAGCAGAGAAATGGTGGCAACAGGCAGCAGAAGCAAGAGACAGGCATGAGATGGAGAGTGGGTGTTCCAGTCCACAGAATGAGAAGCTGACTCCCTTCGGGCTGAGGCTTGCTGGTGGAGTGGGGTGCCTTTCTGGGCACCTATTTGCAGAGTTAAAAGAGCTTTGTAACACTTGCCTGAGCAGGGCAGAGGCCAGGTTAGGGATGAGGATCAGAGAAAGACTTGCCTTTGGGCACAGCTGAGGAGATGTTGTCCTGAATGTTCCTTATCCTTGATTGTAGCCTGTTACTTCCCTAATAAACTCCATAATAGTGAGTAGTGTCTGTGAGTTCAGTGTGGCCATTGCAATGGATTATTAAACTCCACAGAGAAGTAGAGTGCTGGGGGAGGGAAGGTTAGTTTCAGAATTGGTAAAAAGTTCGGAGGGTGGAGACATGTCTGAAATCTGCCTTATAGGACTCAGCCTTGGGCTGTTGATGGTGATGTTGATCTTCCTCCCCCATCTCGTGAAGTTAGAGGTGGTCAGAAGTCACTTTCATACCATTTTGCACCATATGACCCAGTAAGGCATAGTTCCAGGTATTTACCCAAAAGATTTGAAAGGAAGTCTTCAAACAAATACTCATCTACATATGTTCATAGCAGCATTATTCACAATAAGCAAAAGGTGGAAACAACCCAAATGCCCATCAACAGATGAAAAGATAAACAAAACATGGTAAATACATAAAATGGGATAGTGTTCAGTCATAAAAAAGAATGACGTTCTGATACACGCTACAGCTGACGTTCTGATACATGCTACAGCATGGATGAGCCTTGAAAACTTGTTAAGTGAAAGAAGCCAGACAGAAAAGGACACATATTGCATGATTCTGTTTGCATGAAATATTCAGAAATCATAAATCTATGGAGAATGGAAAGAGCTCTGGTGGCATAGTGGGTGAAGCATTTGGCTGCTAACCAGAAGGTTGGCAGTTCAAAGCCCCCAGATCCTCAGGAGGAAGATGAGGTAATCTACTTCAGTAAAGATTTACAGCTTTGGAAACCCGATGGGGGTTGCTATGAGTTGGAATCGACTCAATGGCAGTGGGTTTGGTTTTGGTTTCTTTGGTTACAGACATAGAAAGAAGAGTGATGAATGCCAGGTGCTGGGGTGGGAGAGTGTGGGAAATAGGGACTAACTACTTATGGTATTCCACATCATCACTGGTCCCCCATTCGTCTACTATTAACAAACATCTCTGTACATACATCCATCTTCCCTGTGCCTTAAAAGAGCCCTGGTCATGCAGTGGTTAAGCACTTGGCTACTAGCCAGGAGTTTCCTTTTGGGGTGATGAGAACATTTTGAATATTTTGAAATTAGATAGAGGTGGTGGTTGCCTAACATTATGAATGTACGAAATGCCACTCAATTGTACACTTTAAAAGGGTGAATTTTATGTTATGTAAAAAAGCTGAGAGTGGTAAACCTGGCTAAGGGTCACAGATATTGCTGTCATATTAGATCAGAAGATCAAGGGAGTGTGTTTGGCATGGCCATCTAGCCCAGCAGTTAAGAGCATGGCCTCTTCCCTCTCAGCTTCCATATCTACAAAAGACACATTATTAGTACCTACTGCATAGAGTTGCTTTGAGAATTAAGTAAACTAATGCATGCGAAGCACTTGGAACAGCATCTGACCTATGGTAAGAGGTCCTTCATGTCTTTACTTGTGTACTGAGCAGGCCCTGGGCCAGGCACTTGAGGTTAATTTCCACTTTCACAGAGCTCACATTTATGAGAAGTAAAGGGTTCTATGAGAATGACAACCTTGTGGTGGGGGAGGAGGAGGGCTTAAGTGAGGAAGAGATATTTAAGCTGAGATACGAGTAGGCTGGGTGAAGAGGGCAGAAGGAACAGCATGTGGGCAGAGCCTGGCAAGTCAGGAACTGACAGTCGGCCACATCTGCGGGGCATGGAGAACTGGCGCCAGCGGTTCAGGAAAGCAGAACTCTTTTACTTCTGGTTTTGTTTTAGGCTTCTTTGCCAATAAGAATAAATCTGAGACCCCAAAGCTCTACATATTGGAGAACACCTAGCTCTTCAAAATGAGAGCAAGCCACGTCACCAGCAGCTCCTGACTTCTTGGCCTTTGATGGTCTCATGCCAAACTAGCCAAGCTTAATGGCACAGCTCTGGTGGTCTAGTCTAGCAGCACCTTTGCAACCTTAGAATTCTTTCATGTGGTCAAGCAGAAAACAACACGAGACTTCTAATTAGTTATATTATAGAAAGCTTTCCAGTGGTTCAATTAAGTATGTTGAAGATGAGGAAGGTTTGAGTTTACATTTGCTGGAAATTGTTTAATACAATTTGCTAGGGAAATGATGTCTCATAAGAAGTAGACTATTGAACATAAATGAATTTTTAGGCTTGGATTAAAAATTTTTAGGAGTGAATTTTAGGGAAAAATTTCTCTATAAGGTAGGCATGTATCTTTGGTAAAAATAAACAAACAAAAAATCCAACAACCACAGTCTAATTTTACAACAACAAAAGGCATAGAAAACAAAATGAAACAACAACAACAAAATCACTCCATTGCCATTGAGTTGATTCTGATGCCTAGTGACCATCTAGGATAGAGTAGAACTTCCCTGTGAGGTTTCCAAGGCTGTGATCTTTGTGGAAACAGACTGCCACATCTTTCTCCCATGAACCACTGGTGAGTTTGAATCACCAACCTCCTGGCTAGTAGCCACGTGCTTAACCACTGCATGACCAGGGCTCCTTTAAGGCACAGGGAAGATGTATGTATATACAGAGATGTTTGTTAATAGTAGGGGAGTGGGGGACCACTGATGATGTGGAATATCATGCAACTATGAAAAAGAAGGCGCTAGAGGGTTGTCCATGATGTATTATCAAGGGAGCAAAGTAAGCTGTGGGATATTTGGAAAAAGAAATAACAAATGTACTATTTTTGTCCATCTGTATTAGTATCTAAGGCACTCTGGTGGCACAGTGGTTAAAGCATTGGGGTGATAATTAGATTTGAACCTACCAGCTGCTCCATGAGAGAGATGAGGTAGTCTGCTTCCATACAGATTTACAGCCTTGGAAACCCTATGGGGCAGTTCTACTCTGTCCTATAGGGTTGCTACGAGTCAGAAGCAACTCGATGGCAGTGGGTTTTTTTGTTTGGTTTGGTTTGGTTTGGCATTAGTATCTAATTGGCTGAGCATTGATAGACGTCAGGCATGTAAGAACGGAGGGATGTGAGGAGAAGAAATACCTTTTAATTTAGATTTCCATGGGCTGTTTTCTTTTGTCAAATGTGAACATGAATTCCTTCTGTAATTTGAAACTTGACTTTTAAATAATAAAAGAAGCAAATTAAATCAGAAATCAAAAGGAAGAAGAAACAAAGAAAAATATGGTCATTTCACATTTATAAGTTCCTTGGATGGTGCAAACAGTGTGCTCTCCAATTTTTTTTTTTTAAATTCTAGAACATAAAACTGTTGTCAGGGCTGTTGCGTTGGTTCTGGCTCATAGTGATCCTGTGTACAACAGAACCAAACACTGACCAGTCAATTCCGCACCATCATCACAGCTGTTGCTATGTTGCATCTCACTGATGCAGCCAGCGTGCCAATCTGTCTTGTGGAGGATCCTCCTCTTTTTTGCTGACCCTCTACTTTACCAACCTTGATGTCCTTTTCCAGGGACCTCCTGATAACATGTCCAAAGTCTTGCCATCCTTGCTTCTAAGGAGCTTCCTGGTTATACATCTTCCAAAACAGATTTGTTCATTCTTCTAGCATGGTACAGCCAGTATTCTTTGCCAACAATGTAATTCAAAGGCAGCAATTCTTCTTCAGTCTTCCTTATTCATAATTCAGCTTTCATATACATATGAAGTGAGTGAAAATATCATGGCTTGGATCAGGTGCACTTTAGTTTTCAAAGAGACGTCTTTGCTTTTCAACATTTTAAAGAGGTCTTTTGCAGCAGATTTGTCCGATGCAATTAGCCATTTGATTTCTTGACTGCTGCTTCCATGGGCATTGATTGTGGGTCCAAGTAAAACAAAATCATTCACAACTTCAATCTTTTCTCCATTTATCATAATGTTACTTATTGGTGCAGTTGTGCGGATTTTGTTTCCTTTATGTTGACGTATAATCCATACTGAAGGCTGTAGTCTTTGATGTCTATCAATAAGTACTTTAAGTCCTCTTTGCTTTCATTAAGCAAGATTGTGTCGTCTGCATATCTCAGGTTGTTAATGAGTCTTCCTCCAATCCTGATGTCACATTCTTTGTCCTATAGTCCAGCTTCTTGGATTATTTGCTCAGCATACCGATTGAATAAGCATAGTGAAAGAATACAACCTAGACACACACCTTTTCTGATTTGAAACCATGCAGTATATTCTTTTAGTCTGTGTACAGGTCCTCATGAGCACAAGTAAGTGTTCTGGGATTCTCCATGGGAAAAAGATGTGGCAGTCCATTTCTGTAGAGATTTATAGCCTTGGAAATCCTACGGGGGCAGTTCTATTCTCACCTATTGTGTCACTAAGGAGTCAAAACCAACTTGATGGCAAAGGATTTAATATATGTTAAAAAAGAGTTTAGAACAATGTCTGCCGTGTGTTGTTACATCGTTGACCATTGTTCTTACTTATCTTTCCAGAATCATGTTCGGCACCTCCTCTCTAAGACATAGCCTTTCCTGAACTCCCAGATGTCATTGACTTCTTCTGCTCCCTCAGCAGCCTGCAGTCTTCTGTGGACATTTCTTTGCACAATTCTCTTTATTGTATTGTCTCCCTTCCTTCTTCCATCCTTGGAATATGAACAACGTGAGAGCAGGAACAAAGTCTTCTTTATCTTTGAACTTCCAGAGTTGGCTTCAGTGTCTAACACACAGTAGGGACTAAATGGACCTTTAAAAAATAGAATGAGATCCCTTCTTATTTAGGCTATTTCCAAATACTCCAGAAAGCCTCAGCATTTGTGTTTGTATTCTGGCCCACCTGTTAGTACTTATATCTTATTAATTGTGTTATAGAGTAAATTGTGCCCCTTCCCCCGCAAATATGAGTTGAATTCCTGGCCTTTGTACCTGTGGATGTGATCTTGTTTGGAAAGAGATTTATTTTTTTGTGAATGAGGCCATACAAGAGTAGGGTGATTCTAAATCTAATCACTTCTAAATTATAAAAGGCCAGAACAGACATAGAGACACACACAAGGGGAAGACAAATGTTAGTGGAGGATTATCTATAAGCCAAGGAACAAAGAGGAGCCAAGGAACACCCAGGCTACTGACAAGGAAGAAATCAATACAGCTGAGATCCTGATTTGGATTTTCAGTCTACAGAATTGTGAGAACATAAATTTCTGTTCTTTAAAACCACCCATCTGTGCTGTTTGTGTTAAACAGCAGTGGGTAATCAAGATGACGTGCGTTGTTTAATTTATCTTTACCTAACATGTTTCAAAATTTTAATTATATACTTCTTGGCTACTTTCTCTGGTGTCTTTTTCAGTTGCTGCTGGAATAGTCTGTGAAATGGGGATAATATTATTTACTCTTATATATATAATATTAACCTTTCAGTTAGTGGTCAAGTGTGTTAACTGTTCGCACCATCCAGGGACTCCAACATTAGCTATTTAATACTGTGTAATACAGTACAAGAAGAATGTGCAATCTGGATTGGAGGAAGACTCATTAACAACCTGCGATATGCAGATGACACAATCTTGCTTACTGAAAGTGAAGAGGACTTGAAGCATTTACTGACGGAGATCAAAGACTATACAGCCTTCAGTATGGACTACACTTCAACATAAAGAAAACAAAAATTCTTACAACTGGAGTAATAAACAACATCATGATAAATGGATAAAAGATTGAAATTGTCAAGGATTTCATTTCACTTGGATGCCCATGGAAGCAGCGGTCAAGAAGTCAAACGACATATTGCTCTGGGCAAATGTGCTGCAAGAGATCTCTCCCAAATGTAAGAAAGCAAAGATGTCAATTTGAGGACTAAAGTACTCCTGACCCAAGCCACGGTATTTTTCAATCACCTCATATGCATGTGAAAGCTGGACAACGAATAAAGAAGACCAAAGAAGAATCGGTGCTTTGAATTATGGTGTTGGCAAAGCACATTAAATATACAGTGGACCACCAGAAGAACAACAGCAAAAAATCTGTCTTGGAAGAAGTACAGCCAGAATGCTCCTCAGAAGTGAGGCTAGTGAGACTTTGTCTAATGTACTCTGAACATGTTGTCAGGCAGGACCAGGCCTTGGAGGAGGACGTCATGCTTGGTAAAGTAGAGGTTCAGCAAAAAAGAGGAAGACCCTTAACAAGATAGATTGACACAATGGCTGCAACAATGGGCTCAAACATAGCCATGATTATGGGGATGCTGAGGACCTTTCTCCTTTTGTACATAAGGTCACAATTAGTTAGAACCTACTCGATGGTCCCTAGCAACAACATATAATACTCTTATTATGTATATGGGAGCTCTGGTAGCGTAGTGCCTAAGGCATTTGACTGCTAACCAGAAAGCTGGAGGTTCAAACCACCAGCCACTCCTCCGAAGGAAGATGGGGCAATCTACTTCCGTAGTGATACTGCCTTGGAAACTCAAGGAGGGGTCGCGATGAGTCAGAGCCAACTCGATGGCACATAACAACAATAACATTATGTAGATAATGTAAGAATATTATACGATATTATATAATATAATATTGCTCTTCTAGATCCTGACTGAGGGAGATAGCTCTTTCTCCATCTTGCCCAATAGGATGGGAGAATCTAAGAGGAAGGAAGTGTGGAGGTGGTTCCTCTTGGACAGTACTAAAGATGGTGAGTAGAATTTCAAAGATATTTTCAGATTCCACAATGTAATTAGAGAAAAGAAATCAGCCGCTTACATGAAGTTTTTCAGTCATCTCTACCAAGTTCCACATTTCAATTTTATTCCTTTTTATCAACCCCTTCCCTTTGATAGTATACTGAAGTGAAAACTATTAGGAAAGGTAGGATGCTTAAAGGGACCCATTAAAGGGGCTACACTGAGAAGAGGGCCGTTGATACATTTCCAATGAACAGCCTCTCAGTGAAACAGGAAGCTAAAAGTAAGGCAATGAGATGTAAATGCAGACAATATATATTCTGTTTAAAGTAAAGATATTAGCTCAGAAGGCAGGAATGCATAGAGAAGGACACAAGGAAAACATAACCACAGAGAGGAAGTGGCAAGAGAGCTGTTGCATTATGGGGATTGCAATCAATATTATGAAACAAAATGCATATGAACTGCTGTATGGAAAATGATTTTTGTCTGTAAACTTTCACCCAAATCACAATAAAAAAAATGTATTACATGATATAGTAGAAGGGCTCAGAAGTGGTGTCTCCTATTTTCTAGGCTATGGGGGATGTGAGGAAAGCTCACACAAATTTCTTTCCATTTCCTAGTATACAAACTAGATATAATATGAATCTGTTATAAATAATCATGATGTCTCCTCTAACATTAGTCATTAACTACTAACTTGCTGTCGAGTCAACTCTGACTCATGGTGACCCTACGTATGTCAGGGTAGAGTAGTGCTCCACAGAGTTTCCAGTGGCTGATTTTTTCAGAAGTAGATCTCTAGGCCTTTCTTCCAAGGCACCTCTGGATGAACTTGAACTCCCAACCTTTCAGTTAGAAGCCAAGTGTATTAACCATTTATACCATCCAGGGACTCCAACATTAGTCATTACTTCTATACTATTATATTCAATCTGTGGGCTGGGTGCAGTGGTGGGGGGAGATTATCTGAAAACCTGTCCTAGATTTTAAAACTGAGCAAGGTATATTGATTAAACAAATATTTTTTGTGTAATTAGATATCTTAATAAAACAACATTCATGTCTGGATGTGTGTGTCAGTATGAAGAGGCTGCCCAAAGTCAATCTATTTATTTAAATCAGGAAAGGCAAAGGAGCATGCGGGCAGCCATTCATCATGTCCGTTTCTCATGGTTGAACACAGATAATAATTTGGGTATATAAGTAGATTCCATAAAAGAGGGAATTAACTGCTATGTTCACGTTATGAATCAGCAGGAACGTAGTTAAGACATTGAGACCAACGGCAGGCTTTGCTGATTTCTTCTTTCTTTTTAAATTTTGAACACATGTGGGGATCCCAATAGAATTTCAGATTCTAATTTCTGGGGATCAGTTTATAACGGAGTGATGAAAGGGCTGGGTTCCTAGGGTTAGCCTTTCTTAAGCACCTTCTATCACAATAGGAGCTCTGGTAGCGTAGTGCCTAAGGCACTTGACTGCTAACCAGAAGGCTGGCGGTTCAAACCCACCAGCCACTCCTCGGAAGGAAGGTTGGGCAATCTACTTCCATAGTGATACCACCTCGGAAACCCAAGGAGGGGTTGCTATGAGTCGGGTCCAACTCAACAGCACATAACAACAACAACAACAACAACATCACAACACAGAGTCCTTCGGTCGTGCAAATGATTAAGTTGTCAACTGATAACTGGTCAGTGCTTCAAACCCAGTCAGAGGCATCTTGAAGAAAAGTCTGATGATCTACTTCTGAAATGTCACAACCTTGAAAACTCCATGGAAGTGACTCAACAACACTTGCTTTGTTTTCTTGGATTTTGGCATTCTACAGTTTGTAATTCCTTGGTGAGGAAGAGACTTGAATAGCCTGTCGTCTTGAGTGGTTTTTCCAGGGATTGGGTACAATGGGAATGCAATGGGTCACCTCTGGGGATGAGTATAAGAGCGCCACGGAGAGATGAGCCATCTTTACGTCATATCCTCTTCTCCACGGGAGAAGCCTAGAACCAGAAGCTGCCTTGGCTTTCACAGGCTTGAGGTTGTTAAGGGAGGCTAGTTACACACTTCTCAAAGAAAATGTTGTTTGAGCTTGTGTCTCATTCAATTCACCAACTAAACAAAGTATCTAAAAACAAACAAAAAAGAGAAGTGTTGGTTTCCCATTGGGAATTCTCTTAAACCATGGAATCTTGAACACTCCAAATTTTTTTTGGTGACTCAGCCTCAGGAAATACCTCGTTTTTGACATTTATTAAATGATTAAATTTTCAATCCCCTTCCTTTTGGGGAAATTTATTTCCTGTTCTAGTCAAGGACAATTTTATGTATCTTGTAATAGAGCTCTGGTAGCATAGTGGCTAAGGCACTTGACTGCTAACCAGAAGGCTGGCGATTCAAACCCACCAGCCACTCCTCGGAAGGAAGGTTGGGCAATCCTACTTCCGTAGTGATACTGCCTCGGAAACCCAAGGAAGGGTCGCTATGAGTCGGGACCGACTCGACGGCAAACAACAACAACAACAATAAATAGAGAATAAGTTAATTTATACTCAGAGTGCTAATAGGGCACGACCAGGCAGAGTTTCGTTCTATTGACTACAGGGTCGCTCTGAGTCACAGCCAACGTGATGGCACCTAACAATGACAACAACAACATTCAACCTGTATGGTAAGACAACAATCTGAGAAGCTGGACTATAGAAAGAAGAACTCGGCATCAAGACTGGAGGAAGAATCATGAACAATCTGCGTTATGCAGATGACATAACCTTGCTTGCTGAAAGTCAAGATGCCTTGAAGCACTTACTGATAAAGATCAAAGACTACAGTATTCAGTATGGATTAAATCCATAAGGAAAATGAAAACCCTCACAGCTGGACCAATAAACAACATCATGATAAATGGAGAAAAGACTAAAGTTGTCAGGGATTTCCTTTTACTTGGATCCACAGTCAACATCCATGGAAGCAGCAGTCAGGAAATCAGACAAATCTGCTGCAAAAGACCTCTTTCAAATGTTAAGAAGCAAAGATATCACCCCAAAGACTAAGATGTGCTTGACCCAAGCCATGGTGGTTTCATCATCTTATATATATGTGAAAGCTGGGCAATGAATAAGGAAGACCAAGGAGGAGTTGATGCCTTTGAATTGTGGTGTTGGCGAAGAATGCAGAAAATACCATGGATTCCTAGAAAAATGAACAAATCTGTCTTGGACAAGTGCAGCTGGAATTCTCCTTGGAAGTGAGAATGGCTAGACTTTGTCTCACTTACTTTGGTCATGTTGTCAGAAGTGACCATTCCCTGGAGAAGGATACCATGCTAGGTAAAGTAGAGGGTCAATGAAGAAGGGCAAGACCTTCAACAAGATAGATTGACATAGTGGCTGCAATGATGGGCTCAAGTATAGCAAGGATTATGAGGGGGGCACAGGACCGGGCAGTGTTTCAGTCTGTTGTACATGGGGTCACTGTGAGTCAGAGCTGATTCAATGGCACCTAACAGCAGCAACAACTGTGTGAGCCATTTCCTTAAGATAAATTTCTCTCTCTCTGTCTCTAAGCTTCACTAATTTTGCTTCTCTAGAGAACCCAGCCTAAGACAAATGATTATTGTGACATTATATTCCTGTGGAGAAAAAAAAATTCAATGAAACTTGGTAAAGATAAATGGTAGATGCATAAAATCAATATATTAGAGACCAAAGATTAGAACTGGCATCATCAAAATGATTGCTTTGGTTTAAACATAATCTCTGCAAGAGCACTGTTTAAGTACCAAGCCAAGCCAAATGCTATTGAGTGGATTTTGACTAATGGTGACCCCATGTGTTGCAGATAAGAGTTGGGCTTCATTGGGTTTTCAGGGGCTATGATCTTTTAGAAATAGATTGCCAGACCTTTTTCTCCAATGTGTCTCTGGGTAGGTTAAACCACTAAGCCTTGTGGTTAGTTGTTGAGCACTTCACTGTTTGCACCACCCTGGAACTCCTGTTTAAGCACAATTATGTTTAATTTGCACAAAGGAGTTTATCAGTTTCCTAACAGAAAGCTCTGGTAGCATAGTGGCTAAGACACTTGCCTGCTAACCAGACGGCTGGCGGTTCAAACCCACCAGCCACTCCTTGGAGGGAAGGTTGGGCAATCCTACTTCCGTAGTGATAACTGCCTCGGAAACCCAAGGAGGGGTCGCTATGAGTCGGGGCTGACTCGACGGCACACAACAACAACAACAACAACAACAGAAAGCTGGAGCCTGCTAGCACGAGGCAGAAAGTTTTTCTTTCTTTTTTTTTGTTTTTCCAAACCAAGGGTCTTATATATTAGCTATTCAGTCCTTTAATGCGTGTTTTGGTTACCTCTTGTGCCACTCTAACAAAAAATACCACAGGTGGATGCTTTAACAAACAGGAGTTTACTGTCTTACAATTTAGGAGGCTAGAAGTTCGAGTTCAAAGTACCAGGCTAGGTACTTGACCTTAGGCTTTAGCTCCGCTTCTTGCTCCTGGCCCACTCAAGCTGAAGGCTTTTTTTCACTCAGGCAGCTGCTGGCTGCTGAGGCTGGCAAACCCAAGGTTGACAAGTAAAAAGGCACAGTCCCAAGGTTATCAAACAACACAGCAGGCTACTAGTTCAAGTCCAGAAAAAGTCCCAAGTTTGGAAACATGGCAGGCTGCTGAATGAAGACTCAGCTACATGCAGAGTCCAAGCATGCCAAAAAGCTTCAGGGACCTTTCTCAAAACTTCTCCTTCTATACTGGAAGCAGACCACATCCCTAAAGCAGCTTCCAGCTGCTCCAGTAGATTCCACCATAGAATTGACTATCAGTCTCATCATAGGGAATCAAGCTGCCCCACTATTCAGAGCCAGGCCCAGCCAAGTTGACACATAACCTTAACTACCACAATGTGGAAACATAAAGACAAAGGAAGAAACCACAAGTTTCCCAATACATGTTCAATTGATCAGATCATGGTGAAATTTCAAACTTCCATGGTAGAAAGAACTGAAGAAAAAATTTAAGCCTCGAGTTGCAATATTGAGAGATTCTATGGGCAAAATATTGAATGATGCAGGAAGCATCAAGAGAAGATGGC
>NW_006921688.1:4162122-4169353 GCF_000298275.1 Orycteropus afer afer | reverse complement strand
CTATGAGTCAGAAACGACTCGATGGCACTTAACAACAACAACAACAATGGTAGAATACTACTGAAGTTGACATGGTAGAATGCTGGTGAACTTAGGTACATAACTGTACCATCACCTGTGACTTCTCACAGCCCCAGCTTAGTTCTTCTCCAGTGGCTCTTCTTGGAGTTGTACCTGATTTTATTACCAGTTTTCCTTCTAATCTACTGGGGAGTGGGATGATTTTGCTTTTTTTCTTGGCCAGGAGTCTCTTGATCCTGAAAGTCTTAGGAGAAGACATAGTGAGGATGGAAGGTGGTCACGCTCAACATGATGGTGGAGAAAGTGCGATAGACAAGCTTTGATGGGGATAGTGAAGGAGGACACATCAGGATGGGGCACTAGTGGAGGACGAGGGGTCCCAGAAGGACCTCAGAGCTGCAGGTGCGCCCATGCTGGGCATCACAGGGAGGAGGTGCCAGCCAGAAGACTGAGCGCTGACTGTCTTCTTCCCAGTTCTTCCTGGTTCTCATTCCCACCTGCCAGGTCCAAGTAGACATCCTGAAGTCTGGTTCATGGCTATGCATGGACGTCATCAGTCTAAATCTTGGCTTGAGATGGAATAGGAATCATAATTTGGTTTGCAAATCCCTCCAGATAACATAATGTGGAATTAATTTCTGGTCATATTTGTCTGGGAGGTACATATGGTTTTTTTTCTTTGTTCATATGTGTTCTTAAATCCCTCAATCAACCCGCCTTCCTTTTTGACTTAATGTCACTTGCATTGTATTTCTTTACCCACAGTGTTTAATCAGTGGCTTGCACATGAAGTTAATTTAGAAACAGGTTTTGAAGGAGTTTGTGTTTAAAGTAAAATACCTTTGCAGACATTTCACTTATTCAAACATTGGATTGGTGTCTGGCAGAAGCAAACAAAAGTGTTATTATACTTGTAATGGCACTTTAAAAGCATTAAAATCACAGCTCAGTACTCTGTTGAGAGAGCTTAGGGAAAAAGCTACTATTTGAAACAAACAAGCAAATGGAAGAGTGGATTGCCTATATATATTATCAAGTATAAATACTAAATGTAACAAAAAATATATCATAATTAAATTTTCTCTCTAAATATTTATATTAGTATAGCCAAAAGTAATGGACTAAACTCAACAAATATTATACTTAAAAGCTGATCATTTTATTATGTGTAAGTTATGTTGTTGTTGTTGTTGTTATGTGCCGTCGAGTCGGACCCGACTCATAGCGACCCCTTCTTGGGTTTCCAAGGCAGTATCACTACGGAAGTAGATTGCCCCATCTTCCTTCCGGGGAGTGGCTGATGGGTTTGAACCGCCAGTCTTCTGGTTAGCAGTCAAGTGCCTTAGCCACTATGCTACCAGAGCTCCCGTGTAAGTTATACTACTGTAAAAAAAAAAAGAATACAAAAATAGGGGAAAATATAGAAAAATAAAGGTAATTGTTCTTTATTTGAATCTCGCTAGTCAAAAAGCCTCAGAGTCCCTGGTGGTGAAGTTAACATGCACAGCAGCTAATTGCAAGGTTGCAGGTTTGAGTCCACCCAGAGATGCTTTGGAAGAAAGGCCTGGGGATCAACTTCCAAAAGATCACGACCATCAGAAGCCCTCTGGAGTGCAGTTCTGCTCCGACACACGGACAATCAACTCAATGGCAATCGATCAGGTGAGGCTAGGCTAGGCTGGTATGTTGCTATTCGGCTCTGACTCATAGCGACCCTACATTCAACAGAATGAAACACTGCCTGGCCCGTGCTATCCTTACACTTCTTGCTATGCTTGAGCCGATCTTGGCAGCCTCTGTGTCAATCCATCTCATTGAGGGTCTCTCCCTTCTTTGCTGACCCTCTACTTTACCAAGCATGAGATCCTTCTCTAAGGACATGTCCCTTCTGACAACATGACAAAAGTAGGTGAGATGAAGTCTGGCAGTTCTCACTTCCAAGGAGCTTTCTGGTGCATATCTTCCTGGACTGATTTGTTTTTTCTTCTGGCAGTCCATGGCATTCAGTGTTCTTCACCAACAGCACTCACTATTCAAAAGCATCAACTCTTCTTTGGTCTTCCTTATTCATTGTCCAGCTTTCACATGCATATCAGGTGATTGAAAATATTGTAGTTTGGGTCAGGTGCACATTAGTCTTCAAAGTAACATCTTTGCTCCTGAACACTTTAAAGAGGTTTTTTGCAGCAGATTTGTCCAGTGTGATATGACATTTGATTTCTTGACTGCTGCATCCATGGGTGTTGATTGTGGATCTAAGTAAAAGGAAATTCCTGACAATTTCAATCTTTTCACCATTTATCATGATATTGGTTATTGGTCCAGTTGTGAGGATTTTTGTTTTCTTTATGTCAAGATGTAATCTGTACTGAAGTCTGTAGTCTTTGACCTTTATCAGTACGTGCTCCAAGTCATCTTCACTTTCAGCAAGTAAGATGGTGTCATATGCACATCACAGGTTGTTAATGAGTCTTTCTCCTATCCTGATGCCACATTCTTCTTCATAGAGTTCTCCTTCTTGGAGTATTTGCTCAAAGTACATAATGAGTATGTATGTTGAAAAGATACAATCCTGATGCACATTCTTCTTGATTTTAAACCATGCAGTATTCCCTTGTTCTGTTTGAACGACAGCCTCTTGGTCTGTGGACAGGTCCCTCATGAGCATAATTAAGTGTTTTGGAATTCCCATTCTTTGCAATGCTATCCATAATTTGTTAGGCTCTGCACAGTTGAAAGCCTTTGCATAGTCCATAAAACATAAGTAAACATTTTCTGGTATTCTTTACTTTCACCCAAGATCCATCTGACATCAGCAATAATATCCCTCATTCCATGTCCTCTTCTGAATCCAGCTTGAATTTCTGAAATTTCCCTGTCAATATATTGCTACAACCATTTTTGAAAATTCTTCAGTAAAATTTTACTTGTGTGTGTTAATAATGATATTGTTCAATAATTTCCACATTCTGTTGGGTCACCTTTCTTCAGAATGGGCACAAATATGGATCTCTTCAGTTGGTTGGCCAGGTAGCTGTCTTCCGAATTTCTTGCCATAAATGAGTAAGCCCCTCCAGTGTTGCATCTGTTTATAAAACATCTCAATGGGTAGCCCGTGAATTCCTGAAGCCTTGTTTCTTTGCCAATTTCTTTCTGCATCATTCAATATTTTTCCCATAGAAATCTTTAAAATCACAATTTAAGGCTTGAATTTTTTCTTCAGCTCTCTCAGATTGAGAAATGCTGAGCATGTTCTTTCCTTTTAGTTTTCCAACTCCAGGGTTTTGCACATTTCATTATAATACTTTACTTTGTCTTCCAGGGCTGCCCTTTACAGTCTTCTTTTCATTAAAAAGACAGGAAAGGAAGAAAAGACCAAAAGGGACATCAGAAGAAACTGTGAAACTTACACTTGAACAGATATTAGAATGCAACACAATAAACACAACTCAATGCACTGCCGTTGAGTCAGATCTGACTCATAGTGACCCCTCCTTGGGTTTCTGAAGAAGTATGACTATGGAAGTAGATTGCCCAATCTTCCTTCCAAGGAGTGGCTGGTGGGTTTGAATCACCAGCCTTCTGGCTAGCAATCAAATGCCTTAGGCACTATGCTATCAGGGCTCCTAGAATAGTATGTTGTTGTTTGCCATCGAGTCAGACCCAACTCATAGGGACCCCTCCTTAGGCTTCTGAGGCAATATCACTACCAAAGTAGATTGCCCCATCTTCCTTCCGAGGAGTGGCTGGTGGGTTTGAACCGCCAGCCTTCTGGTTAGCAGTCAAATGCCTTAGGCACTAGGCCACCAGAGCTCCTCCTAGAATAGTATAGTACAGTATAATAATGGTATAGTATAGTCAGCAAGCCTAGTAGTGATGTTACCACTATCCTTTTATAATATTCCACATTTTAATAGCACTTTACAGCTTACAAAATATTTTTACCTGTCTGACTGGTGGTATAGTGGCTAAGGCATTTGGCTGCTAACCAAAATGTCCGTAGTTCAAACCCACCAGCCAGTCCACAGAAGAAAGATGAGGCAGGCTGCTTCCATAAAGATTTACAGCCTTGGAAACCCAATGGGGGTCGGAATGAGTTGGACCCAACTCGATGGCCAAGAGCTTGTTTTTTTGAGTTTTGTTGGAATTAATTATAATAAAAATGGAGCAGTTAGGCACATTGGCATGCCCATGAGTGGGGCTCAGCCTGTCTATACAGGCCTGAAATTCCTGCTGCTTTCTGCACCTTCAGTTCCAGGGATGTCTGAAGCTAGGTTCTGAAGTCTGGCCACTGGGGCCCTTTTATCATTTTTGGGCTGTATCTAGCCCTGTGGCTAGGGGAATAGATTGGCCTTGCACTGTGGAGAAAAAATTGAGGGCTAGGTAAAGTTTACCTCTAGGACACACTGTTGCCTAGACTGTCATGTTTTTGAGAGTGGGAAACATGTCTGTCCTATTCAGCACTATATTCCTGGCCTGCCACGTGAATTGTGCCATTGAGTTGAGTCCGACTCATGGCAACTCCATGTGTGTTAAAGCAGAACTGAGCTCTGCAGGGTTTTGAATGAGTGATTTTTCAGAAGTAGATCTCCAGGCCTTTCTACTGAGGTGCCACTGGGTGGACTTGACCTTCCAGTCTTTTGGTTAGCAGCCAAGGGTTTCACTGTTTGTGCCACTCAGAGGTTCCTCTGGCACATAATAGGTACTCAATAAATACTTGTTGAATGAGGACTCACATTTCACAATTTAGTACCAAGCTCAGGAGATAACCCAGCCCTTGTTAATATTACTGAAAACAAACAGAAAAACAAAATAAAGAAACCTGAAGAAGCAGCTTTAATAAAATGCAGTCTAATTTTTTTGCCAGTCAGTTACGTGAAATGTCCTAAATCCATGTAAAAACACTTACATCCATCTTTCTAGTGGAAAGCCTAGGATTATGACAAGGTTTTAGCATGCTCAGAGCACCTTTTAATCCCCACACATTCTTGGCTTATCTATGGCATTGTTCTGACGGTGATGTTGTGGCTGGAGCTATGGCCTGCCCACCCAATGACTTAGCCTCTGCTTCCTGGCTCAGTTACCCATTCAGGTGACTATCACATAATACTAGTAAGCTCTGGCCATGCCACTCTGTGTGAGGATTAAAGTAATGGTCACCAAGAGGCTAGGCCCAGCGTTAGTTTGCACTTGTCTATCAAGCGATCATATGACATTTGTCAGACCTGACAACCTCACTGGAAACACAAATGCCCCACATGCACAATATTTGCACTGATCCTTTCCTAAGAGTCACTTGAGTTTTAGACAGAGAAATGTGTCTGTTGCTGGATATCACTTGGTGGGGCATCCACATTCCAGAGTTGGTTGGGTTAATCCCTTGTAGAGGCCCAGAGATGTCTCCACCGCTGCTGTCTTGTCTCTCATACTGGTCAGCCAAAGACAGTAAACGTGAGTTCTACTTCTAAAATTAGACGTTTCTTCACCACAAGTCCCGTCAAGTGGGATGGTTTTGAATGTGATCAATGAAGAAGTAAAAGGAAGGCAGCTTTTGGCTGCGTCATCTGAGTTGTGATAGTCTCCAAAGGTATTAAGAAGTTTCCTTTGAACACGACGTGGCTGTGCTCACAAAGCCTACACAAGGTAGCAAAGATAAATCTATGTGTCAGGAGTCCTGTATGCATTTCCTAGGGCTGCCGTAAAAAAGTACAGAGTAGATGACTCAAAATGACAGCTATTTATCTTCTCAGTTTCGGAAGTTAGACGTCCACATTCAGAGTAGGGCCATGCTTTCCCTGAAGACTCAAGGGAAAGACTTCAACTTGTTTCTCTCACCTTCTGGTCACCCAGGCATTCCTTGGTTTGTGACTGTAGCATAACTCCTTCTCCATCCTTGTCTTTGCATGGCTATCTTCCCTCTGTATGTCTCTTCTCCTTATAGAGACAACCCTCACAGTGGATTAGGATCCACCCTACTCCAGTTAATACCTCATGTTAATTTAATTGACTATGTCTTCAAAGATCCTATCGAGCAAGGTCACTGTCACAGGTTCTGGGGGGTTTCAACTTCAACTTTTTTTTTGAGAGGTAGGGGTCATAATTCAACCCATAACAGTGCCCCTAGAAGCCTCAGATAGCTCCCAGGATGTGGAGGTTTATTTTCTTTTATGTCTTATTCTCATAGAGAGAACCACTCAGATCAGACAGGGTTGGGTGGGAACCTTTGGGTAGGGTGGTGGCTGATACATTGCCCTTCTATACTGCTAGAGGGGGTGAGGAGGCAAGATGGCATACTACCCTGGGAGATCAGGACCAGACTAAAGGGGATTTGTCCGTAATTGCCCTCGCTCACCCTGGATCACTGGGCTGCATCAGTCCTAACTGCAGTAAGTTTGAACTTGGCCATGATTCCTTTGCTAGGTGGAGTTTCTGAAAGAGAAAAGAGGTACAAAAAGGCAGTGGAGGGAGGACCCAGCTGACCACTAAAGTAAGAGCAAAGAAACAGACTTTTAGAGATGGGGGGTGGGGGGTTGTCTTAGACATTCTGAAGTCCCAAGATGGAGCTTCATGATTTTTAGTTACTTTCTTGTTAGGCCTTTGGACACATGGTCTGTGCCAGGTGCTGTGCTAAGTGTTGGGAATATTGACATGATGAAGGTCCCTGCCCACAGAGAGCTGACTAGTTAGCAGAGGAGGTAAACATGCAAACGTAAGAAGTAAATGTTGATAGAAGACTGTGCTAAGGTCTAGGGAAATATAGAGTAAAGAGAGGAAGACAGTGCTGTATAAATTCTGGGTGTGGGCACACATGTCCAGAGGATAAGGGCCAATCAGGCAAACTTTGCTGAGAAGAAACAGCTGAGTTTTGAAGAAAAGTGGACGTCAGTCAGGCAAACCGGTTGGAGGAGTGTCTTGCAGTCAGAAGGACAAGAATGAGCTCCCTGGGGATCGTCCCTCCTCACTGAGTCTACCAGTGCCTGGTGGGGCTCCTATGGTGCATGGAGACTGAAGGGCATGCCAGATCGATGGTTGCTGAAGGGCTTTGATTTGATCCTGTCGTCGTTGTTAGGTGCTGTCAGTGGGCTCTGACTCACGGAGACCCCGTGTCTAACAGAATGAAACACTGCCTGCTCCTGCACCGTGCTCAAAATGCTCGCTGTGCTGGAGCCCATCTTGCAGCTACTGTTTCAGTCCATCTTGTTGAGGACCT
>NW_006921688.1:4158130-4161932 GCF_000298275.1 Orycteropus afer afer | reverse complement strand
GCATCAACTCTTCTTTGGTCTTCCTTATTCATTGTCCAGCTTTCACATCCATATGAGGCAATTGGAAATACCATGGCTTGGGTTAGGTTCACCTTAGTCATTACAGTGACATCTGCTCCTTGACACTTTAAAGGGGTATTTTGCAGCAGATTTGCCCAGTGCAATACATCGTCTGATTCCTTGACTGCTGCTTCCATGGGTGTTGATTGTGAATCCAAATCAAATGACAACTTCAAGCTTTTCTCCATTTGTCATGATGTTGCTTATTGGTCCAGTTGTGAAGATTTTTGTTGTCTTTATGATGAGGTGTAATCCATATTGAAGTAAGTGCTTCAGGTCATCTTCACTTTCAGCAAGCAAGGTTGTATCATCTGCATATCACAGGTTGTTAATGAGTCTTCCTCCAATTCCGATGCTTCACTCTTCCTGTATTCCAGCTTCTCAGATTGTTTGCTCAGCATATAGATTGAATACGTATGGTGAAAGGATACAATTCTGATGCACACCCTTCCTGATTTCATTTATTTTTTTTTTAAGATGTATTTTATTGAAACATAATTTATGTCCAATGAAATACACAAAACTAAAGTGACATGGGTCAATGCATTCTTCTTTTTTTCTTCAGTGTTCCCTCCCCTCCTCTCCTACCCCTCGCACACAACAAAGAAAGTTTCCCTCCATACATAAACCTTTCCTTGACCCTCCACAACAGTGAAATAATATTGTATTTGTCCTTCTGTGATTGACTTATTTCACTCAGCATAAGGTCCTCCAAGTTCATCCATGTCATGTGGTGTTTTGCTGACTCTGAATTATTCTTCAGTGTTGCAGAGTATTCTGTTGTGTGTATATACCATAGTTTGGTTACCCATTCTACTGTTGATAGACACATAGGTTGTTTCCATCTTTTTGCTATTGTAATTTGTTGTTGTCATTTTGTTACATGCTTCTTTTGTGGTATTGATTTCTTTTGCTCCATATAATTTTCTATGCTGAGCTCGTTTTGTTTATGAATCATGTTTTCACTTCCTTCGTTGTTATTGTTTTAGTTTTTGCTAAATATTTGTGCTGGTCCTCTTTTTCATTTTGATGTGAAGGTTTATAATTTTTCTTTGAGGTTACCCTATAATTTATAGTTTTCTTCCCAAGTTTATAACAGTCTGTTCTATTTTGTAGTTGTCTTGACTTCCCTACCATTTACAAGTTCTGTAACTACACAATTTTTTCCCTCTTTCTGGTTTGTAGTTGTCCTTATTTGTCAATTGATGTCTCTGGTTCCCTGTTTACAATCTTTTAGGCTTATTTACTTCAGATATGTCTATAACTGGGTTGGTTTCTGGGTTATGTCATCATGTGTGTTAATAGTTATTGTTTGCAATTGTTGGTTCTCTGTCCAAAGGATTCCCTTTAGCATCTCTTGTAAAGTTGGTCTAATTTTTAACAAATTCCCTTAATTTCTGCTTATCTGGAAATGTCCTAATTTCACCATTATATTTGAAGGACAATTTTGCTGGGTATATAATTCTTGGTTGGAAATTTTCTCTTTCAGGGCTTTATATATACCACCCCATTGTCTTCTCACCTGCATGGCTTCTGCTGAGAAATCTGAGCTTAGTCTTATTGGTTGCCCCTTGAAGGTAACTTTTTGTTTTTTCCCATGCTGCTTTCAGGATTCTTTCTTTTTCTTTGGTTTTGGTGAGTTTAATGATGTCTTGGTGATTTTCTTTTGGGGTCTATCCTGTTTAGGGTTCATTGGACTTCTTGAATGGATATATTCTCATCTTTCATCATACCAGGAAAATTCTCTTCCAACAAATCTTTGACAATTTTTTCTGTAGTTTTATTTGTCTCTTCCTGTTTTGGAATTCTGATGACACATAGTTTATTCCTTTTGATGGTATCCAATGTGAACCTTAGGATTTCTTCATTTTGTTTTGATCTTTTTCTGATTGATCCCTTTCCAAAAAAGTATTGAGGATTTACCTTCAATTTCACTAATTCTGTCTTCCATTAATTCAATTCTACTCCTTTGCCCATTTAATGTGTTATTTACTTCTGAAAATTTAGTATTAATCTTCTGGATTTCTGTCTGTAGATTTGGTATCATTTTTAATTTTTCATTTATTTTGTCATTTTGTTTTTGTATTGTCTTTTGAAATTGTTATAGGGTCTTCTCTGTGTTTTCCTCAATTTTCTCAGTGTTTTCCTTGATCTGTCTCTCAATTCATTGAAGGTACCTAAATATAATCCTTTTGAATTCTTTATCAGAGAGTTCCAGTGCTGTGTCTTCCTCAGGGATGTGTTTTGGGTCTGTATCCTGGTCCCTTGTTTCTCTTGCTTTATCTTGCTTCCTTGTGTGTGTTGTGATGCTCTGCTGTCTTTGAGGCATTGTGACATGTTTGTGTTTATTTTTAATTGATGATTGTGTGTTGGAGTGACTTGCTCATGATTTTTGTTTTGCTTTGTTTGTATGTTATCTACGTAAGCAGGATACTGTGCTGTGCTCCTGTATTCACTAGTTGGCAGCACTTATACACTCACCACCTGTCTCCTTTCCCATTGTCAGCCTCTCATATGTCCCTGTCATCTTCGGCAAATGGGCCTTTTCTTAGGTCCTTGGAATCCAGATGAGAATGCTGTCACTTTAAAATCCAAAATGGCCACTGCTTGTAAACAGTCAAAATGTCTGCTCCCTCAGTCACTTTAAACATCCAAAAGGGCTGCCACTTGAAAACAATCAAAGTGGCTGTGCCCTCCAGACCATTGAAAGTCCATGGCTCAGGTTGTCTCCCTCCTTGCTGTTTCCCTTCCTAGTCATAGGCGACCAGTGCAGTCATCCCTGCAGCGCTTGGTCACCAGGGCTGATCTTTACATCAATTCTCAGCTCCCAACATCACTTGGAAATATTCAGGCTGTTGGTCCTATCAGAGTAGCTGACAGTCTGCAGCTCTGACCGTCTCTGTACTCACTGTTTTCATTCAGGTTTTTCCACTAGTTGATGCCTAATCCACTTCTCTATACTTCCTTTCAAAGCTCAGGGCTCCAGGATTATCTTCTGTATCTCTGTCATTTGATTTCTCTTTTCTTTGTTGAAAAGGGTCTGTGTAGCTTTTCTGTCTGTTCCTCCATCTTACCAGAAGTCCCCCATTCCTGATTTTAAATGATGCAGTATCCCTTTGTTCTGTTTGAATGACAGCCTCCTGGTCCACATACAGGTTCCTCATGAGCACAATTAAGTGTTCTGGAGTTCTCATTCTTCTCAATGTTATCCATAATTTGTTATGATCCACACAGTTGAAAGCCTTTGCATAGTCAATAAAACACAGGTAAACATCTCTCTGGTATTCTTTGCTTTCAGCCAAGATGCATCTTACATCAGCAGTGATATCCCTTGATCCACATCCTCTTCTGAATCCAACTTGAATTTCTGGAAGTTCCCTGTCAATATACGCTACAACCATTTTTGAATTATCTTCAGTAAAATTTTACTTTTGTATGATATTAATGATATTCTTTGATAATTTCCACATCCTGTTTCATCTCTTTTCTTTGGAAGGGACACAAATATGAGTTTGTTGCAGTCATTTGGCCAGACAGCTGTCTTCCAAATCTCCTGGCACAAATGAGTAAGTGCCTCCAGTGCTGCATCTGTTTGTTGAAATATCTCAAGGGGTATTCCATCAATTCCTGGAGGCTTTTTTTTTTGCCAATTCCTTCAGTGCAGTTTGGATTTCTTCCTTCATTACCATTGGTTCTTCTTCTTCTTCTTCTTCTTTTTTTTTTTTTTATTGTGACTTGGGTG
>NW_006921688.1:4152973-4157560 GCF_000298275.1 Orycteropus afer afer | reverse complement strand
ATTTTGGTTTTCTTCATTCTTCTTTGCTCTGAATGAGGAGAGACCCATTGTTGCATCTAGATGGCAGCTTGCTAGCTTTTAAGATCCCAGTCACTACTCGCCAAAGTAGGAGGTGGAATAATGTTTTGTATAGTATGTTATGCCAATTGAGCTTGATGTCCCCTGTGATTATGGTCCCAAGCCTGCAGGTTCAACTACTCAGTCCCTCTGGGTAGCTGGCTGTGACCAAGCTGTGACCACAACTTTGCCCCTTGTTACCATTGGTTCTTGATTGTATGCTACCTCCTGAAATGGTTGAACATCAACCAATTCTTTTTGGTACAATGACTCTGTGTATTCCTTCCATCTTCTTTTGATGTTTCCTGCAACATTCAATACTTTGCCCATAGAATCCTTCAATATGGCAACTAGAACCTTGAATTTTTTCTTCACTTCTTTCAGCTTGAGAAATGCCGAGCATGTTCTTCCTTTTTGTTTTTCTAACTTCAGGTCTTTACACATTTTATCATAATACTTTGTCTTCTTGAGCTGCCCTTTGAAATATCCTTTTCAACTCTTTTTTTTCTATCATTTTTCCCATTCGCTTTAGCTACTCTCCATTCAAGAGTAAATTTTTGAGTCTCTTCTGATATCCATTTTGGTCTTTTCTTCTTATCTTGTCTTTTTAATGACCTTTTGCTTTCTGCATGTATGATATTCTTGATGTCATCTCAGAACTTGTCTGATCTTCAGTCATTGGTGCTCAATGCATCAAATCTATTTTTCAGATGGTGTCTCAATTCAGCTTGGATATAATCAAGGTCATATTTTGGCTTTCATGGATTTGTTTTAATTTTCTTTAGCTTCAACTTGAACTTGCATGTGAGCAATTGATGGTCTGTTCCACAGTCAGCTCCTGCCTTTGTTTTGGCTGAGGATACTAAGCTTCTCCACTGCCTGTTTCTACAGAGGTAGTTGATCTGATTCCTTTATTTGGTGAGGTCCATGTTTATAGTCACTGTTTATATTGTTGAAAAAGGGTATTTGCAATGAATAAGTTATTGGTCTTGCAAAATTCTATCACACAATATCCAGTAAGGTGTTAGGAAGTCATTGAAGGACCTGTAGATCAGAGAGACCTGGATTCAATTAGGAATGTTATAAATCTCAGCCTGGGACATTGAGTAGCATCATGGGAGGGGGTTATTCTGTATGGTGGAAAACATGAGGAAAGGCAGGGTAAGTGCTTCCCCACCCTAGCAGAGAACGTGGCCCAGCATCAACATCTTGATGGCTCCATTGTGTAGGGTGGTCCCAGACAATGCTGTCTGGAGGTCATGGTACCTAGAGAAGTAGCAGGTATTCCAGACATATGCAGTTCTTGTCAGTGGGAGGATGCCAGGGGTGGCCAAGTGGAAAAGACCAAAGGGGATGGTACCTTGAGGGACTAGTTCCTGAGCACATGTGAGATATCTTGTCTTAGTTATTTAGTGCTACCATAACAAAGAATACCACAAGTGAGTGGCTTTAAAGAACAGAAATTCATTTTTTTCATAGTTTTGGAGGCTAGAAGTCCAAATGAGGATGGCTCTAGGGCAGGACTCTTCCTTGTTAATAGCACTAGTTTTAATTGGGATTCCTTGGCTTATAGACAGTTCCTTTCTTATAGACAATTCCTTTCTTACAGACAGTTCCTTATAGACAGGTCTCTTTCTCTTGTGTGTATCTCTCTCTCTGTGTCTGTTCTCCCTTTCTATAAAACATCACTCAGAAGGAAGTGCATTGTCAATGGAGGCTTGTGTTACTATGATGCTGACCTAGTTTCAGCAGAACTTCCAGACTCAAACAGACTAAGAAGAAAGGCCTGGTGATTGGCTTCCAAAAAGCAACCCATAAAGACCCTATGGATCACAGTAATCTGGTCCACAACCAGTCATGGAGTGGAGCAGGACTGGCTGCATTTTGTTGTAGTGCATGGGGTCACCATGAGTCAGGGGCCACCCAATGGCAGCTAACAGCCACTCAGAGGGAATTAGGCGTAGGACTCATTCTATTCCTATACAACCTAATTAAGATCACAAAAGAAAGCCTTATTTCTAAACAGGGTAGGGGTAAAATTTCAACATATGTTTTGGGAAAACACAATTTAATCCATAACAGACCCCCTGAAGCCTCTAGAAATACATTACAAGAAGACTTTGCATTGTACAAATAGAGTGAAAAAAATAGTTTTATATCAATTTTCTTGCAAAATGAAGATCATGTTTTATGTATGGTTTTGTTCTTGTTTGGTTCACTTAACATTATTCCAAGAACATCTTTTTATATCCTTAAATATATTGTACTTTCTTGTTAAATCTCAAGGAAATCTTTATGCTCAGAGATAAGGCTTCTTAACACCTAACACAACCCACAGACAAGATCTCCATGCAAATAAATCATAATATTTTACTTAAGTCAACTTAAAAAATTAAGAGCTGGAAAGATAAATTCTTTGGCTGTGCAGTGGCATGTCAGACTATGCATAATATCACAAAATATCAGTCTTACAAAAAAAAAAAAAAAGTCAAGGAAAAGATTATGCTCAAAATTGCTCCTGGCTGACTGGCCTCCTGGTTATTAATTCAAATGTCCCTCCCGTTAATGGCTTCAAACAGCTCTTGTCTCCTTTTATGCAAGGGGAAGATTGGACCCATTCCAAACAAAATAGCAGTAGCAGGAGGAAGCCAACATTTACAACATTGTTAGATAAGTCTAACTATTAATTCTCTTTTACCAAGGCCCTTTCATTTTTCATAGATATTTCTTTCTTTCCTTCTTCCTTTTTTTTTTTTTTTTTCTTTGAGAAGCAGGCAGATAAAGGCTTGTTTTATTGAAAGATTGATCTATATCACTGCCAAGGCCACTATGTACAGACAAGAGAGGGGGAGCTTTAGTTCTTGGTCTCTTCCTCCTTGGATGGAGTCTCGATGATCTCTTCTTTCTTGGCCTGGAGCAGCTCCTCACGGCGCTTGCCTGCTTTCTTGGTCTTAGACCCGTGGGCCTCAGGCTGGTCAGTCAGGACCTTCTTGCAGGCTTTGTCCACTTTTAGCTTGAGGATGTGTTCCATGAGAATCCGCTTGTTCTTTCTTTCTTTATTTTTATTGTGATTTGGGTGAAAGTTTACAGAGCAAATTCACTTTCCATACAGCAGTTTACATACACGTTGTCTGAAGACATTGACAGTTTACCCCAATGCAACACCTCCCCTCTCACTTTCCCCTGATAGTTACCTCTTCCCTGTGTCCATCCCTCCATGCACTCCTACCCCCTGAGCTGTCTCCCTGTGCATAAACAGCCTTTCTTTCTCCCATGATTGTTCTCTCCAAGGGATGTATCTACCTCAGGTACATGGTCAACTCTTATGCCTGTCTTTTATTTGGCTGGATGCCACAGGTGTGGGGTAAATTCCAGACCTGAAGGGCAGCTAGACCCTATAGTCTCAGTGGTTTCACTAGGCTCTATCAGACCATCAAACGTGGTCTCCTTTTTTTTTTTTTTCCAAATGATTTTGAGTTTTGTTCCACATTGTTCTCCCTCTCTATCCAGGATCTCCTACATATATCCCCCTCTGAGTGGTTGACAGAGGTAGCTGGGCACCATCTAGTTCTTCTAGTCTCATAGTCATATAGGCTGAGGATCGCATGGTGTACCAGTCACGAGGATTACTTGTTTCCATGAATCTTTGGTTTTCTTCATTCTTCTTTGCTCTAGGAGAGGAGAGACCCATTGTTGCATCTGGATGGCTACTTGAAAGCTTTTATAATTCTAGTCGCTACTCTCCAAAGTAAGAGGTAGAACAATGTTTTGTGTAGTATGTTATGCCAATTGAGCTTGATGTCCCCTGTGACTATGGTCCTGAGCCCTCAGGTTCAACTACTTGGTCCCTCTGAGTAGCTGACTGTGACCAAGAAGTGACTACAGCCTTGTCCCTTGTCAGCTCTACTATACCCATGGGAGTTCTTACAGAACATATACATACACTTGTAGAACCATTGTCTGCCAACCCTATACATGGTCTTGGGTACACTCCCTGTTGCATAGACATACCTAATCGTTTAGCCTGTCCACCCATCTATCTATCCATATACCCATGTTTGCCTTCACTGACAACCCAGTACTGTATGTGCAAAAGGGTTCATCTTTGTTTTCTGCACCTCCCATGTACCTCTCTATGTCTTCCTCTTCCTCAATGCCACCATGTTGATCACTCACATTTGGTACATTGCCCTTCTCTTCACCCAAATCAATATTTATGCCTACCTATCTAACAGTGTTCCTTACCCTACCCTCCCACCCCTGGTAACCAACAAAGAAAACTTCCTTCCGTATATAAACCATTCCTTGACTTTTACAATAACGGACAAATACAATATTTGTCCTTCTGCGATTGACTTATTTCACTCAGCATAACATAAACTACGTTATGTGGCAATTTACAGATTCTACATTATTCTTTAGGGTTGCATAGTATTCCGTTGTGTGTATGTACCAAAGTTTGGTTATCCATTCCTCAGTTGATAGACACCTAGATTGTTTCCAACTTTTTGCTATTGCAAATAGTGCTGC
>NW_006921688.1:4129114-4149683 GCF_000298275.1 Orycteropus afer afer | reverse complement strand
TGCTCTTTTACAGTTGCCATTTGCTTGATATATCTTTTCCACCCTTTGATATTTAGTCTATTTTTGTCTTTGTCTCTAAAGTGTGTCTCTTGTAGATAGCATATTGATGAATTTTTGTTTTCTTATCCAATCTGCAACTCTCTGTCACTTGAGTGGTGCATTTAATCCATTAACATTCAGTGTAATTATTGACAAATTGGTTGCTGTCATTTTGTTATGAGTTTTTTCTTGGTGTCCCTGGTTTTTTTGTTCCACATTATTTTCTGTGCCGAGCTCATTATGTTTAGGAATCATGTTATCATTTCCTTTGTTGCTGTTGTTTTAGTTTTTGCTAAATATTTGTGCTCGTCCTCTTTTTCATTGTGATGGGAGGATTTATCATTTTTTTTTTAGGGTACCCTGTGATTTATAATTTTCTCCCCAAGTTTGGAATAGAATCTGCTTGTTCTTGAACATGTTCTCCTTGACCTTCAGGTGCAGCCTGTGATGATACATGGTGCTCAATCTTCTTAGATTCATGGTATCTTCTGGGCAACTGGCACAGAATTCTCATCTTCCTCACTCAAGTCACTGTCTCAGGAATTAGAGCACTGATGGTATTCTTTCACTTACCTGTGCCCATATGCCTGCCCTTCTGATGGACTAAGGTATGTTTCCAGAATCAAGTCCAAGAGTGGATAGTCATGGACTTGTGGATGAGCAAGTCATCTTTGATCAGTTTCTGGATTTGCTGATGGGAGTAAGCATTGGTGATTTTTTTTGATCTCATTGGGGTTCAACCTTCTTCTTGCCACAGTGGAGGATACTGAAGGTGAGCCTCTCCTGAAGCCTGAGCTTACTCATGGCTGAGTCACAGTGCCAAAAGGAAAGAACAGATATTTCTTATATACTGCCTAAATCTACAAATTAGACATTGTTAATGCCCCCAAATATTTTAAAATGAAAAAAGAATTTTCCCGTTTGATTAACACCATGTCTTGTTTCTTGGGCTGTTTCACCAACACAGGGTATTGGCAGAGCAAGAAAAATCTGGATGTGATGTCTTCGGTTCCCAACTGGAGTTAGGAATGAATGGTGGGCAGGAGGCATAACAGTCTTTTGGAGCAGGGAGGGGAGCTAGGCAGAAAGAGTTTGAAAATCTCCTCACCTGATTCTGATATGACTTCCTGTTGAAAACTACTTATTTAAATTTATAGAATCTTAGCATTTAAGGGATCTTAGAGTTCAGACAATAATACCTCTCACTTAGGTATGGAACCAGCTCTGTTTGATCCCTTGATTTATGCCTGAATACTTCCAAGGATGGTGACTTCATTGGAGATTACATTCATGGACCACTTAATGTTTAGAAAGTATTTCTTCATCCTGAGTTCTGTGTAGTAGTCATTTATCATTTTTTGGATACCTTAAATCCATTCTCTCTTCCTAAGAGCAGTACAATTTTCTTTTGGGGAATAACGTGCCTTCCACTAAAACAGCCTGGGTTGGACAATAAATATTGTTGTCTTCCTACTGGGAAAGTCAAAGGGATTTCTGGAAGTCCCTTCTACCAGATCCTTCCTCTCCCTTCCCTGGGATAGTCAAGGGACACACATGTGACCTAAGCACATCTAATAAAAGTCATGCTTCTGGGCCTTGAATCTTGAGCAGAGTGACACATACATACACAAAAAACCCATCGTTGTTGGGTCAATTCAGAGTCATAGTGAACCTATAGGACAGAGCTCAACCACCTCATAGGGTTTCCTAGGCTATAATCTTTATGGAAGTAGACTGTCACACTTTCTCCCATTGAGTAGCTGGTGGGTTCAAATCACCAGCCTTGTTGGTTAGCAGCTGAGCACTTAACCACTGCACCAGCAGTTCTCCTGGGGTGACACAAGGACCAAGGGAACAATTGCAATTATTTTATTTTAGAGGCAGTGCCAGGCAAGATGGTCAAGAACATCCTGCTCTGAAGACCTTCTGGGGCTATCTCTTTCTTAGTTCCAAGTCTAGTTCCTCAGCTTTTCCAGTAAGCTGGTGAACACCCCATATTCATCCAATAAATGTTATCTTTTTGCTTAAGCTAATCAGGAGATTTCTGTTGCTCACAACCAAAGAATGCTAACTGATATTATCTGTCATCTCAAACTTTGATCTTGACTCCTGCTCTCTGCTGTTGACAGGGTACATCTGGCCTGCTTCCACATGACCTTTAAACATTTTAAAGGCATCTTTCATATCCCTTCTAAGATTTCTCTTCTTCAACTGGCCATCCCCAGTTGCTTCAACTCGTCCTCACCTATGGTTTATGGAGGCTTCATCAATCTGTTTTCATTGGCCATTATCAAGGTCCTTCTTACTATGTGTCACCCAGGATTAAAACCATAATCTCCATTTGATGTTTTGACTGGTTCATATTGTGGTTGGATTTTTACTTTCCTTAACCTGGACACTACATATAATTGTGAACAGAGCTCATTTTAGCTTTTACAAACTTCACGTAACACTCTTGACTCAAATTGAGAGACACATAATGGACAATTAAAAAGTTGGAGTTACTATTAGTAATGAACCTCCTGGTATTCTCATAAAAAACGCTGAAGTCAGGTCTACCCATCTTGTACTTTTGCAATGGATTTTAGAAATCGAAATGTGGGATTTTGCATTTATTCTTGTTAAATGATATGTCTTTGGTTTTCGTTCTTTCTTGGGCCAAAGCCATTAAAAAAAAAAAAAAAAAAAAAAAAAAAAAAAAAAAAAAAAAAAAAAAAAAAAAAAAAAAAAAAAAAGATGTTTTCTAATCTTTGTGTTCATATCTTTTTATCACCCATTTGGTAAACATACCTTTATGTTTCCTTCAAGTCACTGGGAAAAGTGCTGAACAATACTATAGTAGAACAGCAGCGATCTCCCTCCAGGTGAAATGAGTTTATTCAATTATCTGAACATTGTGCATCATCTGCTAAGACTCCAACCTAACCACATTCTGTTTGTCCACCTTGCCCACAAGGAACTGACAAGTGGCACTAGGAGATAGCTGGCTGAAGGTGGCACATCCACTGCGGATACACAGCAGGTGGGGTAGGTATCTTTAAAATGAGGAAGTTGGTTTTCTAACTTCTTTTTCGTATTAGTATCATTTTTCCCCATGTCAAACATAGGCAAAATCTCAATATATAAGAGTTAATGGTGGGTTAGCTCAGGGTAAAGGGGGGCAATGGTGGGCCGAGGGCCTGCTGCACCCAGTACCCTTCAGGCAAACTCTCAGCAGCACCCCCTTTTCCTCCTGACACCCCTTCAGAAAGGCATGGCCTCTAAGGCCTTATCTGATAGAAAAACTCCCAAATAGCAACAGTGCCCTTGATTACTCCTCTGTCTTCAAGTCTACAATGTCAACAGGGGAAGCCAAGATGTTATCAGGTAATCTGCTTTTAGTTGGTTTCTATTTTATCTTTAAAAATGTCTTGAAAACCTCTTTTGTGAAAAGCTTTGTGCTGTTGGTGATACATAGGCTTCCAATTCCTTACTTCCTTATGTTTATAAAAGACTTAGACGAAAACATAAGTGACAAAAATGTGAGTGATTATTACTGTTAAAAGTCAGAATGAAAAATCTCCACAAACAGAAATGAAGGACTGTTGTTGGAATTTCTCAGAGTTAAATATTTTAAAAAGGTCACATTAAATTTCAAAATGTTCAAAAATGAGTTATGTGAGCATAGGATGGAGAGATCTCACTCAACAGCATTTTGCTTTTTTGTTTTTTGGAGGAAGTTGCAGAACCAGAGGGGTATAAAATTATGTTACCATTTATGGAGATTCGGTTATGGATCACAGAAGCCCTGGCGGCATGGTCGTTAAAGCTCTCGACTGCTAATTGGAAGGTTGATGGTTCAAATCCACCAGCCACTCTACAGGAGAAAGATGAAGCAGTCTGCTTCTGTAAAGATTCACAGTCTTGGAAACCCTATAGAGTAGTTGTACTCTGTCCTGTAGGGTCACTACGAGTCAGAATCGACTTGATGGCAGTGGATTTGCTTTTATCCTTTTTTCATTATAGATCAGGCATTTGAAATAGATTAAGTTATTTTTGGCCTTGAGAATCTTCTAATCAAATAACTATGTTGTGGTAGTGGAAAGAAAAACAGGATTAATCAACCAGGAAAGCATTCCTGGGGGGATTTTCATTTGGAGAATAAGTAAAATCTGAGGGTCATTTGGTAAACAGTTACCAAGTGCATTTTACTTCATGTTAGGCTGCAGATCGGTGTTAGTTATTCTTTGATTAAAACAAAACAAAACAAATTCCAACAAGTTCTGTCCTCTAAGAGGCTCCCAGTATAATGGAGGGAGAAGGACGATGACAATTGTTGTTGCTCTTGTTATGCTGCTATTAAGTTGGTCCCTGATTCATGGCGATCCCTTGCACAACAGAATAAAACTCTGCCTGGTCCTGCACCATCCTCATGATTGGTTGCAGCTTCAGCTATTGTGATCCACAGGGTTTCGTTGGTTGATTTTTGGAAGTAAATTACTTTGCCTTTCTTCCTAGTCTGACTTAGTCTGGAAACTCCAGTGAAAACAGTTTAACAAAATATGTGTTAACTTGACTAGGCCATGATTCTCAGTGTTATGTAATTATGCTCCATTTTGTGATCTGATGGAATAATCAGTCTGCGGTATAGATTACACCTCAACATAAAGAAAACGAAAATCCTCACAACTGGAACAATAAGCAGCATCACCATAAATGGAGAAAAGATTGAAGTTGTCAAAGATTTCACATTACTTGGATTCACAACCAACACCAATGGAAGCAGCAGTCAAGAAATAAGGCAACATATTGCACTGGGCAAATCTACTGCAAAAGACCTCTTTAAAGTGCTAAAGAGCAAAGATGTCTCTTTGAAGACTAAGGTGAGCCTAAACCAAGCCATATTTTCAGTAGGCTCCTTTGCATGTGAAAGCTGAACAGTGAATAAGGAAGACTGAGGAAGAAGTGATGTTTTTGAGTTGAGGTATTGGTGAAGAATACTGATTGAGGTATTGGTGAAGAATACTGAAAGTACCATGGACTGCCAAAAGAATGAACAAACCTGTCCTGGAAGAAGCGCAGCTGGGATACTCCTTGGAAGTGAGAATGGCCAGACTTCATCTCACCTACTTTGGTCATGTTTTCAGAAGGGACCATTCCCTGGAGAAGGATATCATGCTTGGTAAAGTGGAGGGTCAACAAAAAAGGGGAAGGACGTCAATGAGATGGACTGACAGTGGCTGCAAGGATGGCACAGGTATAGCAGGGATTGTGAGGCTGGCACAGGACTGGGCAGGGTTTTGTTCTGCTGTGCATGGGGTTGCTAGCTGACTTGATGGCACCTAACAGCAACAACAACAACCTCAACCATTCTTCTTTCTCTATCACACTTCTGGTTCCCTATCCAGTGAAGTTTACGAATGTGTGTGGGTGGCTTTTCTCCTTCCTCCTCCAGTTTCCATTTCTAGGCTTGCTCAGGTCAGCAAGTTTCCTGGCTAATGTGTTCTTCCCAGTGCGTTAGATGCTCTCACTGTCCTTTGCCAGTGATTCCTGGTTCTGGGTGATGAGCCATGATCCAGAAAACCAAACCTTGTCTCCAACATTGCGTAAAAGCCAACTGTTCATTCCCCATTTCTTCTTCGCTTTTCCAAAGCTGTGAAACTTCAACTTGAAGAGGAGATGTAAACAGCTCCCAGGCCCAGATGTGTGAGCTTCCTACCAAGGACTTCAGGGTCACAGAAGTAATGTTCTAGAGTTCTTCCCAGTTGTCAACTTTCTGAAAGAGAATTTCATACTCACATAAAAATTACTTTGATTAATTTTAATTTCTTTAATATAGAACCTCTAACTTGGCATATTTAAAGTTTTTCTTTTAAGAGAAATTAGAATTTTTTATGTATTATGATATATGGTGATGGTTCTAAGTGCTTTTTTTTTCCAGATTGTCAATATTATGTGAAAAAAATATTTAGAATGCATTAAACATATTTTGTGTATGATCCCAACATCAAGTTTGAAATTTTTAAGAAAATACCACAGAAGTTCGTAAACAAACTATAACTACCCATAAGCACAATGTAAGGAATGCAATTAAGCATCTGATTGCAAAACTATATAATCACAGATGCATGCCTACTATCTTACTACTTTTATCTACATTTCTGTGGGGTAGAAAGTAAGGTCTTTGGTATTAGTGTGGTGGTGGTTCAAGCTCACGAGGCATGTGGTAGTTAATCATTGGCTCGATTGCCCTTTCCACATATGTAATAAAAGGGAATCATTGTCTACAGCTCATCTCCTCTTCCCTAATGTGTCGCAAATGCTGCTGTAAAAGTTCAGGAGTACAGGAGCTAAACTGTACTTTCAGCCTTCCAATTGAGTGTGGCAGCTGACGATTGGAATGTAAGTGTCCTGAAGGGAGAGAGACCTGCCTTCCCTTTCTCTCCTCTGAGTGCTGAGTCTGGAGAGGCTCTGACATCCTTCAATCAATGAGCTTGCCTTATTGATGTCTACCCCAGAATACTTTTCTTGTTTGTTCTGTTCTTTCCGTTTTTGCTGCTGTTGCTGTTAGTTAAGTCAGTTCCAACTCACAGCAACCACGTGTGTGCAGAGTAGAACTGCCATAAAGGATTTCCAAGACCGTGACTTTTCAGAAGCAGATCACCAGGTCTGTCTTCCAAGGTGCCTCTGGGTAGGTCTGAACCGTTAACTTTTCAGATGGTAACTGAGTGAGTAACCATTTGTGCCACTCAGGGACTCCTGCACTCTTCTCTTTTACATCAAAACCAAGTGCTATGAATGCACAAAAGTTCCAGGGAGCAAAGTGGTCTGATTTTAGCTTCCCCAACATGCCAGAATATTAACCTGACCATTAGAGAAACAACTATTAGAATTTCCTAACCTTTGTTGTGAATGCCTGTGTGTCCCAAGCGGGGCCAAATTGCTAGGACCGAAATAGACCTTTCAGTTCACTATAGCTCATCCTATGGCCTTGTTGGGCAAAGGGGTCCGCACCCAGGCTGGCTGGTTTGTCATCTGGTGAGAAGTCACAGCCTACTCCATTTGCAAATTTCCTTGTGTTGTATGGATTATGGGTGGTTAGGACAGTCAATTCGTTTATCATCAAGGAGATGGAGTCATCCATCTCATGAATCAGTGTGCTTTACTCTCTGGCTGGGGAGCTGATCCATTTATTTTTAAACTCTATTTCTTGCCCCAGGCACTTGACCTAGGAAATATCTACTATTGACCTAGGTAGGACCAGAGACCAATTTATTAGTCCTTTTGGTAGAACATCCCAACACCCTTGATAATTAAAACCAAGCCAAACCCATTGCCATGAAGTCAATTCTGACTCATGGTGACCCCATGTGTATCAGAGTAGGGTTTTCAATGGCTGTGATCTTACAGAAGCAGATCTCCAGAACATTCATCCTAGGTGCTTCTAGGTAGGTTTACACCACCAACTTTCAGTTGATAGTAGAGTGTAAATCTTTTGCGCTACCCAAAGACCTTCCTTGACAATTAGGAAGAAGGAAACTAAGAGGAAGCATGACTTCCTTGTCTGGACAAGGGAGAACAACTTGCAGAGGCACATGGCTGCAATAATGGGCTCAAATGACAGCAACAATTTTAAGCAGGACTGGGCAACATTTCATTCTGTTATATATAGGTCTCTATGATTTGGAGCCAACTTGATGGCATCTAACAGCAACAGGCCCTTCCATAGGCCAAAACCTAACTCACTGCCATCGAGTTGATTCCAACTCACAGGACCCTATAAGACAGAGTAGAACTGCCCCTTAGGGTTTCCAAGGCTATCAGTCTTTATAGAAGTAGACTGTCTCATCTTTCTTCCACAGAACATCTGGTAGGTTTGAACTGCCAACCTTTTGGTTAGCAGCCCAATGTCTTAACCACTCTACCAACAGAACTTCCACAGGCCATCATGCCTAAAATGAGAGGGAAGTTTGTCCCTTCTGAACTTCCATGTCATAGTAGAGACTCAGCATGTTGACTGCATGAACACACAAATTAATAAATGAATGAGAATGTTTATGCAGGATGAAACAAAAGAGGTATCCATTGTTGCTTACCAACAGGATATTGCAATAACTAATCTTGACCACAAGCCTCTCTTTTTGTTTAATTTAATCAGTTTCATAGTAAGGCTGGGAGAACAAAGGTGAGCTGGGATTTCTCTATATGAAGTCCATTCAGCCAAACTTGGGCTTTTTGACATTCGACTGAAGTCAGAGCCAATGTTTTCCATTATTCTAACTTCTTACCCACTTCTGGGAGAACTGTTCAAATACAGTTCCAGAACTTGAAACTAGTCAACGTCCTGAGCAACTGTAATAAGAACTGGGGAAATTGAAAACTTTGGGTCCAAATAATAACATGACCACTAAAAGAACAAATGAACCCACCCAACAGCATTTGGCTCAGTAGTTGAAAAGTTAACCTGTGAGAGCATCACTGGACTTAATGGTGACTTGAAACGGTCACCCTAAGGCATTCAGCTGTTAACCAAAATGCCTGCAGTTCAAACCCACCAGCCACTCTGTGGGAGAAAAGAAAAGGCAGTCTGCTTGCCTAAAGATTTACAGCCTTGGAAAGTCTATGAGGCAGTTCTACTCTGTCCTATAGGGTCACTCTATGAGTTGTAATTGACCCAGTGGCAGTGGGTTTTTTGGTTTTATGGTGCGAATATGAAGTTTAAGGTGAAAAGAACTTGCAAGGTTTCAGACCAGGGTCTAATTGAGCAAGCTGCAGAGGGGAGAGTCCTGTATGGCAAGTTCTCTGTTGTCCACGTACCCACTAAGCCCCCAAATCCCTGCTCCTCTGGGCCACCACGCGTTGCCAAGCCTCCTTTCAGACTGCTGACTCTGTACCGGCTCCGGTTTCCTTCATGGACTGAAGCCCACTTGGCGCAAACGTGGCCCAGAGTCCCCAACAACCAAACAAAACCTCCGTGCCTCCTCGGGCCTGCTCCTTCTGCCGAGTGGCTCCACTGTTGCTGTAATCATGGCAGTCTATGCTCTATTGGTCCCCGCCCCCGCCCCCACCGCCTCCCAGCCTACACAGGGCAATCTACTTCCTTAGAGACACCGCCTCAAACCCAAGGAGGGTCGCTAGGAGTCGGAATCAATTCAACGGCAGTAAGTGTTTTTTTTTTTTTTTTGGTTTGAAGCCTTTCTTTAGGGTTGCTGAGCGCTGCACACATTGCATTCACATTTTCTTTGTTAGCAAAAACATGTTGCGCGTTCAATTTTACTTTGCATGGCTGACAGTTTCTTCTTGGTTCTTGTTTTTGGTTTGTGACACCATGTAATTTTTCTTCTGTTTTGCTTTTGGTATCCCTCATGGTTTCTTCTTTTTATCTGTCTCTCCTTTTCTCTTGTCTTGTTCTTCACAATGCAGGCACTTAGGCTCGCAGGCGGCTTGCTTGCACTCTTAAAGACAGAAAGAACACTAGTTTTAGTTTCAATCTTTTAAAAGGCCTATAAATGCTGACCTTTCACTCTCTATGTTTTATTGTCGGGGTCGAGCTTTACTACCATCTTTCTGATTGGTTTTTTCCCCTTTGTTTTAATTTCCAAAACAAGAAAAGACCAGCTCTGTGTGGGGGTCACTGCACCCTTTCTCCAGGGGGCCCTTCAGCATCTGTGTTGATTCTCTGAACATGCACACATGTACATGCACGTGCACACACACACACACACCCTTGCTTGGCTAATTGGCCATGGCTATCCTGGGGTTTTGTGTGGTTCTTAGAGGCCAGTGTGACTGAATTGGTGCTTTGGGGCTCTTAAACGGAGCACATTTAGAAAGGTGATTTAGAGGGGGCTTTGAGAAAGGCTCTTTTAATCATTTCTCCTCTGCTTTGCCGGTGCACACTGCTGCAGCCGGTCAGAGGTCAGTCCCTGAATCGTTAGGGGGCCAAACCATTAGGCGTTCTTGCTTACTGGACAAATATAACAGGCTTATCACGCAGAACTCTGTCTCCAGCTGGTTTAAAATGTAGGTGGTGCCAGTGGGTAGCAGCTGTTACAGGCTGGGGAGCCAGGAGACAGTGGGGATGTTTTATGGTGAGAGGAGGTCAGAGCTGACAACTTCATACAACACAATGTGCTCGTCCACCCTTACAACCGGGTGGCTGAGGGTTCCGGAGGGCAACCTGCCTCCCCAGGGCCCCCAGATACCACCCTCTCCTTGCCAGCCAGGTCCCAGGCCAACATAGCACTGGCTTTCAACACTCGGGGCCCAAACACTTAGTCACACTGCAAAATCATACATTTGTAATTCAAATAGTTGGGGTGATGCATAATTCAAGTAAAAAGTTGTTATTATAAATGAGGGGAAAATGGATTCATTTCAGAGTTCTCTTTTTAATTTTAAATGATTATTTTCTTCAGGTTTCAAGGTTTGAGCAGCTCTGTTTTTGCAGCTGTTTCTATTATCTGAATTGGTGCTGGTTCAATGACTTTGCCACAGAGTGATTCAGATAGGGGAAGCTGACTGTTGCAGGCATGGTTTGCTTTCATTCTGAGAAACGGGATTCCCATGACATTTTCTTTTTTTTTTTTCCCCCTCCATGGGTATGCTTGATTCCTGCCTCAACTATGTTGTTGTTAGGTGCCATCAAGTTGACTCTGACTCATAGTGACCCCATGAAACAGAAGAGAACTGCCCCATAGGGTTTACTTGGCTGTAATCTTTACGGAAGCAGATTGACAGGTCTTTTTCTTGTGGAGCCACTGTGTGGGTTGAAGAATTTTTGTACCTATTCATAGGGGATATTGGTCTATAATTTTCTTTTTTAGTGGTGTCTTTGCTTGAATTTTGAAGCCGGGTTATGCTTGCTTCATAGAATGCATTTAGGAATGCATTTAGTCCATCCTTTTCTATATTCTGGAATACTTTGAGTAGGATTGGTGTCAGCTCTTCTCTGAATGTTTGGCAGAATTCTTCAGTGAAGCCGTCTGGGCCAGGGCTTTTTTGGTTGTTGTTGGGAGGTTTTTTTTTTTTTTTTTTAATGACCTCTTCAATTTCTTCTTTTGTTATGGATCTGTTCAGTCTGTTTGGTTTAGGTGGGTGTTGGTTGAGTTTGAACTGCCAATGTTTAAGTCAGCAACCGAATGTTCAGCCATTGCTCTACCAGGACTCCTTCCAACTATATTAGCAGATTTTAAAAAAATTTATTATGAAGAATTTCAATCATACACAAAAGTAAAGAGAACAGTATAATGAACCCCTATGAACCCTACACCAGGCTCAGCAATTATCAATACAGCTTTCCATTCCCATAAACTTCTTTCAATCAAATTCCACATTTTCCATCATTTCATTGTTAGCACTCTCCTTAACTTTTTGGAAGGATGTCACATCTTATCCAAAGTCCAGAAAAATTCCTCATTGGAGAGGTCCTTCAGGGGCAGTTGTACTTCATTGACGGGGAGGGCAAAAAACAATTGACTTCTGCCCCCCCGATGACGACATATTGGAAGCCAACCCTTTGAAGGAATGCTCCGAAGGGCCTCCCTTCCTGCTGGTGGGTGGTAATATGACTCTTTTTCTTTGAGACCTTTCTCTTTGAGTTTCACAGTCCTTAGCCTAGAACTGGGACATCAAGGAATGAGATTGTTCACAAGTAACTTATCCGATTTTCCATAAAAAGTAGAATATAAAAGTTGTAGTTAGGATGATCAAAGTTTACTAGAGCAAGAAAAAGAGTTTCTTTTAATTTTATTTTTTATAAAATGACCATGGACATGCCTAGAGAAAGTAGAAGAATTTGTTTACTATTTCCAATTTCTGTTATTAGGTAACAAGGCAAAAAAAAAAAAAAAAAAAGAAAAAGAAACTCTCTAATTCCAATATTAAAAGTTGTTTATAAGACTTGAGACTTGCTTTCCATAATATAAAGGAGCTCTGGTGGTGGAGTGTCTAAGGCATTTGACTGCTAACCAAGGTTAGTGGTTCAAACCTACTAGTGGCTCTGTGGAAGGAAGATGGGGCAATCTACTTCTGTAAAGATTTACCATCTTGGAAACCCACTGGAGGTTGCTATGAGTCAGAATTGACTTGATGGCAGTTGGTTTGGATTTGGGTTCCATAATATATGTGTTTCTGAACAAAGCTGCATACAATGTTTTTCTTGGGGGAGAGGCTGATAATTCCTGCTGAATTGGGAGTTCCCTGTGGGTTTTTTGAAATCTGTTCAAGAAACAAAGAAAACTTTTAAAAAAGGGAAAAAACAAAACTTTCATTCATTCATATATTCTTTCATTCATCAAGCCCCTTTGAGCTTTAAACATTTTGTTCATTTGTACCTTTTATAAATTTCGTTTTGAGTTCCTTTAGCATTGCCTCGTTGGCATTCTGTTGCATAAACAGTGGCCTCACTGAACAATAATAACTGAACAGATTATACCGGGATTTAAGCACGTCAGTGTAGGCACAGAAACCGAGCATCTTACATTTGTTTTTACCCTTGGTGTCTTACAAAGCTGGCGTTAGAGTTAGAAGCAGAGCAAGCCGACGCAGCTCTGTGCTGGGAGTGGAGGGGCCCACTATCTGCCTTGTCTCTTGTCTCTCTGCTGCCTGACTTGCTCCAGTGGAGGCACAAGTAAGGAAACACTAAGCAAAAACAGTTTGGGTCTGAGAAATGTAGCAAATGTGATTATAGATTTGCTGTAGTATCAGAGGCATTTGACTGTTAACCAGAGGGCTGGTGGTTCAAACCCATCAGCCACTTCTTGGAAGGAAGACTAGGCAATTTTCTTCTGTAGTGATACTGCCTCAGAAACCCAAGGAGGGGTTGCTATGAGTTGGAGTCAACTCGATGGCAGTGAGTTTGGTGTTTTTTGTTTTTTTTTTAAATATAGTATTAGATTGTGTTTGGGGAGCTCTGGTGGTGTAGTGCCTAAGGCATTTGACTGCTAACCAGAAGGCTGGCCGTTCAAACCCACCAGCCACTCTTCGGAAGGAAAGTTGGGTGTTCTGGTTACTTAGTGCCACTCTGATAGGAATATACCACAAATGGGACGGCCTTAACAAACAGGAGTTTATTCTCTTACAATTTAGCAGACCACATCCCAAAGGCAGCTACTCAGCTGCTTCTTATAGATCCCACCATTCAGTTGATTGCCAGTCTTATCATGGGGAATAACTACCACCAGCTCCCCAGCCACTGAACCAGGCCCAGCCAAGTTGACACACAAACATAACTACCACATTGGGAGATCTACGTCCGTAGTATACTGCCTGGGAAACCCAAGGAGGGGTCACTACGAGTCAGATCCGACTCGACGGCGGTGAGTGAGTTTGAGACTGTGTGAGAATCAGAGCCGAGCCTGAGGAACTGGGGACTGGACACAGACACGTGGGTTGAGAAGGACTGTGGGTGTCAGTTACGGTGTTTCCATGTGGACACACACACAGACACACATACACAGACACACGGACTAAGAGGGCTGCAGTCTTTGGGGGCATTTAGGAATGGAAGGAGATCTGTCTCCATACTTGACACCTTGCTTTCTGAGTCACTCTCAGACCTGCCTTTGCTGTAGGAATTTCCGGTGTCCCAGAGCAAAGGGCAGGCATGCCACTAGCTCCCAAACCAGTTCCAACTCTGATGTATCTGAGTCTGGTTTAATCGGAAGCCCACATGTTCCTGGTGATTGCTCTTTTGTGCTTTCATCAACTGCTTTTGTTCTTTGGCCACATTGATTCCCAGGCTGGGCATTGGAGTTGCTGTGAGGAGAGGCCTTGACAGGACTGGAGTCCTTTCTACTTCAGCAGCCACCCTTGGCCTAATGCCTGCTTATTTTCTCTGTTTATCTTCCTTGAACTTGTAGTCCTTTGATCTTGTATTCTTAGCTGTTAATATTCTGCTTCTCAAATTCTGCTAGTTCTTGGAATACTTGACCTGCTCTGCTCTATTTCCTCCTAATTCTTAACTAAAGGGTCTACCCAACATTGAAGCATACTTTTTCATTCATAAGCTCCAGCAGGAAGAATGTCTTGGTTTTTTACTGACTGCTGAGTGACTTTTATTGTAGATGGAGTTTATCTGGGGGAAGGATAAGGCCCATATGAAGGAGCCCAGGTGGTGCAGTGGTTAAGCGCTCAGTGCTAACCAAAACTCTGGTGGTTCGAACTCACCAGATGTTCCATGGCAGAAAGATGTGCCACTCTTGTTTCTTAAAGATTGCAGCCTTGGAAACCCTGTGGGGGCAGTTCTGCCCTGTCCTATAGGGTTGCTGTGAGTTGGAATCGACTCAACAGGAGTGAATTTGGTATGTTTTCTTTTTGATAAGGACCTTACAGTTTAAAAATTGTTTTGATCAATTCCCTGTCTTCGTCTTTGGGACAAATAAAATTCCCATTTGTGTTCTAATAGTGTGATAAATATCCACAAGAAGGGAGAGAAGTCCAAAGGAATGTCCCCAACAGCCTCACAGCCCAGCTCTTAGTCGGCCTACTGACTATCAGAGATACTTGCCTTCTCTCTTGTTCTGCCTGGTGTTCCGTGGGTAACATTGAAAACTTTGGGCTGCATCTGGCATCTGGCAAATTCTGAAAAGTTTCCCTTAAACACTGAGTTTCTTTCTTTTTTTTCTTTTCTTCTCATGAATAGAACCGTGTTTTTTCCCTTCTAGCTTTTTGATACACAAATTGGATTTAGTTATGGTAAAGTTTTGAAACACAGATGAATTTTGATGGCCCAGAAGCAATTTCTTAAGTTGCTGATTTTTCGAGATGTCTGCCCCGGTTGCCTACTTTGGGAATAATTACCAACTCTCCATTTCCACTGTGTAGCATTGAAACTCGTGAAAAGAGTGACAGTGTCTCTGTGGTCATTGTTCGATGTGTCCATTGTGGTTCTAAATGGGTTTTAACTGAAAGAAGAAGAAAGTATTCGTAGAAATTATAAGTACTTAATCAAAACACACATTCCATAAAGGGACCAATTACCTCCAACATCCTTTACATACTTAGAACTGAAAAATGACCAAAGAGAAACATACGTTATCAATTACACTGACACTTGCTAAAAAAAATAGGTATGTAGGAGAAAATACTTTAATTCCTTTGTCAGTTCTTTTATTTCTCAAGAGACTGCTTAACTCCCGCGTAAAGGTATGTAGGGCAGCATTAATCTATGTATCAACCTGTCTGTGATTTAAAAGAAAAAAAAAAAAAAGCGTATTCTTCTCCTGCCATTTCAGGGCGAGTTTCTTCCTGTTGCTCTTTTGTTCTTTTCAGACTTGTGCATTCTCCCTTACCCTTTGTGGCTCTGCGGGCTGGCTTGTTGCCCTGGAAAGGCACCAAACTAGCAGGAGGAATATTTCTCTCATGTAATCTGAGTGAGAAGCACCGTGAGCAGGGCCACAGGTTACCCTAAACCAAAGGTTACCGAGAGCAGAAGAAAAACAGGACCCATCATCTCAGAGTTCAACCCAGGGACTGCTGGTGAGCCCATAGCACCTGACAGCACAGAACAAAAGATGGACGAGAAAACTCCATGCAACGCAGCTGGATCAGGAAAGACATGTGGGGCTTTCAGAGGACAAAATTAATGGGTTTTTGCTGAAAATAGTGTCTCTTCTAAAAAGGGAGGCATAGGTTACCTTCCACAATGATTGAGCCACTATTTGTAAGATGATACTTAAGTACAATTAGCTCCTTGTACTATTCCAGGTGTCTGCCAGAACTACACGGTCACCTCTCGTTCATTATCGCCTTTTCCTGCTCCTGGGCTGCTATGAGCATCATTTTCTTCCAAGGTCAGCTGTAGCTGCAACACTGAGAACTGTCTAGGTATATTTAACTTTAGGGATGGGTCCAACATGCCATTTTAAAAGATCATGGTATTGTTTTTCCTGCTTTCCATTTCTGAAAAGGCGAAGATTTGGCCAGAGGGTACTCGACATATCTGGCTGTAAAGAGGTTACTGGGAGCCAAGCAATGTGGTGCCTAATTTCAGCATTCACTTAAGTAAAATTATTTATGACAGTCTCTATGTTTTCTTCCCCGCCTCCTCTAAAGGGGGAGGTGTGTAGTCCTAGCCAGATTGAAGGAATATTTGCGTTCAGTCTCAGCTACTAATGCATTTGAAGTTTGGCTTTGCACGTTTAAACTAGGTGTGGTATATAAGTTTGAACTGAGTGCCCAGACAGTGGAAAACAGTCATTTGAAATATCACTAAATCAAGTTCTCAAATGGTCAGAAAGCTGAACATTTTTTTACCTAGGTAGCTGAAACAACATCAGCTCTGTCTAAGACAAGTCAGTCACCCTATCAGGCCACAGTAACCCTGAATTATGGAGATCTGAGCTGAGAGAACTGCCATTTCCAAACATCCGAGTTTGCATTATCCATTAAAAACATTTTCCAAAGGGTTAGGATGGGGTGGAGGATCTGGAGCATACTTTATAAAATGGCAGATGAAGAACTGCAAGCAACACAGGCTTCTATGTGGAAGCTAACGGGGGTTCGGCCGTCATGAAGTTTCAGAGCGAGGTGCGGCCGAGAAATAGCTTGTTTGTGTTTCTCTTTAGTCGCACAGACTTTGCAAGATTAAAACAGATGAAAAAGGTGCAGAGAAAAGATAATGTAAGATACCCTCACTGATGAATTGGAAAGTTTGGGTAGCCAACTCCATAGCAGAAACATAAAACAACCTCTGTCTTTTGTAGTAAAACAGAATTCATGAGTCCTCATTTTTTTCACTCAAAAGCTTTTAGTGAGGAAAAGCATTGATACTAATAGAATAGCCTTTTGAGTTTATATTTTATAATGTATGCTTGTTACTACTCAGCAAAAGAGATTTTTTTCATTAGACTTGATCGTGGTTTAGTAAATGAGGTTGATGCAGGAAATAATGATGAGAGAGGGGTAGTGTCACAATCTATCAGAAAGATGGATTTATAAGATTCTTGGCTTTCTTCTTAACTTTGCTTTTTAATTAATAATTCCTAACAGGAGCTCTGGTGGTATAGTGTTGGGTGGTTAAGTTTGTGTGTCAACTTGGCTGGGCCTGGTTGAGTGGCTGGGCAGCTGAATGTAGTTATTCCCCATGGTGAGATTGGGAATGAACTCCATGGTGCAATCTACTGGAGCAGCTGAGTAGCTGCTTTGGGGATGTGGGCTGCTTCCTGTACATAAGCAGCAGCTTTGGGAATGGTCTCCAGCTTACAGCACACTTGAACCCTGCATGTAGCCATGTCATTGCTCAGCAGCCCGCCATGCTCTGTCGACCTTGGGACTTTCAATGGACTTGAATGAATGGCCTGCCGTGTGGTTTGGTAACATCAGGACTGTGCCTTTTTACCTGTCAACCTTGGGCTTGTCAGTCTCAGCAGCCAGCAGCTGTCTGAGTGAAGAAAAGCCTCTAGCTTCAGTGGGCCAGGAGTAGGAGGCAGAACTGAAGCCCAAGGCTGAGGGGCTTTCACTAAGCTCCTAGAGCGTGGCACTTTGAACTTGAACTTAAAGCCTCTAAACTAAGAGAACAAACTCCTGTTTGTTAAAGCCATCCCATTTTTGGTATATCCTTGTCAGAGCAGTACTAGGTAACCAAAACAAGTGCCTAAGGCATATGACTGCTAACCAGAATGCTGGCGGTTCAAACTCACCAGCCATTCCTTGGAAGGAAGACTGGGCAATCTACTTCCGTAGAGATAACACCTCGGAAATCCAAGGAGGGGTTGCTATGAGTTTTTTTTTTTTTTTAACAGGCATGAAATGAGTTTGTTAGGAAAAATGATTTCAGCAAAATAGCTTTTCTAGCTTTGCTGAAAGCTGAAAGACACACACACACACACACACACACACAGAAACAGTGCTATACCACAACCTGTGGCTGAGCATCAACAAGAAGAGTATGGGTAACACTTATAATAATCTTTGAGTTCCCTGTTTTCAAATGGAGAAACCATAAAATATACTCATATGTTAAGTGAGTAACTTTCCCCAAGTCTGGCAATGGGAGTGAAAATGTAGGGTTGAATACTGCTGTTTTAGAATTTAGACCTGGGCTCAGATAATCAAGAACGTCACTTCTCTCCCACCTTCATTCCAGGATTGATTACCCCAGCACAGCCAATCCTACTTAGAATTTATAAACAAGTTTTTTTTCCCCTTTCCCTTCTCCCTAGAATAAATGAAGAGATTTCTGTTCAAAATGTTAAAACCTACAATTAGAGAGTGGGATAATGGTTTCCTTGTGGGAGGGACAGGGACAGAAAGGGTCTTTCAGAGCTCTCCCTAGGTGAGCTATAGCAGTTCTCCAAATATGGTCTTTGGGGTCCTAGGGATCCTAAGACCCTTTTAGAGGGTCCATGAGGTCAGAACTATTTTCATAAAAACACTGGAGTGCTATTTACCATTTTCACCTTGTTGACTTTTACACTGATCATGCAATAGCAGTGAAGTATGTACCAGTCAAGATTCTCCAGAGAAACAGAACCAGTAAGACATATAACCAACAAGATAGATATGGAAATAGATGTAGATGTAGGTACGGGTAGTGGTACAAATTAATCAACCACCCATCTGTCAGTTTGTTTTACTGTGGTGGCTTCCATGTTGCTATGATGCTAGAAGCTTTGCCACCAGTATTTTAAATACCATCAACCATGGTGGACAGGGTTCAGCAAAGCTTTCAGACCAAGACAGACTAGAAACAAAAGTCTGGTGATGTACTTGTGAAAATTAGTCAGTGTAAGCCTTATGGATCCCAACAGAACATTGTCCAACTCACTTGCTCTGGATACCTCATGAGGAGAGATCAGTCACTAGAGGACATCCTGTTTGGTGTAGCAGAGGGCCAGTAAGGAAGAGGGAGATCCTTGGTGAGACAGATTGGCACAATAGTTGCAGTGATGGACTTGAACATGCTGGCAATTGTGAGGGTGACAAAGGACCAGGCAACATTTCATTCTGTTGTACATAACGTCTCCATGAGTCAGAGCCCACGTGATGGCAACCAGTAACATCTATCCACCTGTCCACTTATCCACCTACCTACCTGTCTGCCTATATTTTAAGGAATTGCTTCATGCAATTGTGGAGGCTGGCAAGCCTGAAATCAATAGGGCAGGACAATAGGTTGGAAACTCAGGCAATATTACTATGTTACAGTCTTGAGGCATAAAATCCCTTCTCCTTCGGGGAACCTCAGTTTTTTTTTTTTCCCCTTAAGGTCTTCAGTTGATTGGATGATGCCCACTCACATTATTGAGGGTAATCTCCTTTACTTAAAGTTAACTGATTATAAATGTTCATCATTTCAGTTATCTTCATAGCAACAGCTAGACTAGTGTTCGATCAAACAATTGGGCACCATAGGCTAGTCAAGTAGACACATAAAATAAGCCATCACAGAGGGTAAAACCCCTGGTGCCTTAAGTGTAAGTCAAGAGAGTGGCACCAAACTTTATTAGCATTCATTGTGCTCTTCTAAAATAGGCCAGTTTCAGTTAAGAGTGCCCTGGAAGCAGTAAAAAATTTACTACATGTATTAATCTTGAGCCTTGGTTATAGGTGCTCTCACAAAGTGGGAAGTGTGCATAAAACATTTTTGCTGTACTCATGCACCACAGTGGATCCGAGGAAAGCACTTGTCCTGTTGTTTGAGCTGCAAGCTCATCTAGTTGCTCTCTTCATAGAACACCATTTCCACTTGAAAGAATGACTGCCAGCTCACAGAAACCACAGGCTTTTCTACCCTGAGGCCAGAAGAACTAGATGGTGCTTACAACTACCACTAATGACCGCCCTGACAGGCGCACAATAGAAGGTCCTGGTTAGAATGGGAGAAAAATGTAGAACAGAACTCAAATTCATGAAAAAGACTAGACTTACTGGGCTGATAAAGATGGGAGGAACCCTCAAAACTATGACACCCTAACCTAAGACACCCCTGTAACCTGAAACTGAGGCCAGGTCCAAAAGTTACCTTTTAGCCAAATAATAGATTGCCCTCTAAAATAAACAAAAACACCTGTGAGGAGCATGCTTCTTAGAATAATCGACTATAGGACAGCAAATGGGCAACATTTACCTATTAGCAAAAACGAGAAGGCAAAGAGTAGCAGGGAAACCGGAGAGACAGAAAGGGGGAAGGCAGGGTAGAAATGAGTAAAGTGCTGACAGGTTGCAGGGACGGAAACCAATGTCATGGAACAAACTGTATAAATTATTGAACGAGAAACTAATTTGCTGTGTTAACTTTCACTTAAAACACAAGAAAGTGTTAAAAACAAACAAACAAAAGAAGAATGACTGATGAACTGTGTTTTAAGACTTGGACATATGGCAAACATTTTCTTGAAAATGAACTAAGTGAGATTGTCATTTCAAGAAAATACCTGATGATATTTATTGCCAATGATAAAATTCAAGCTTTCAAGTGAAAATTAGATTTAAAATAAAACCCCAAAACTCATATCTTCCATGATGGGCTTGATCCCCTCCTGAAATTTTAGGACTTTTCTGATGAGATTCATAGAGATATTAACAAATGTGACTTCTTTTGAATATT
>NW_006921688.1:4114146-4128973 GCF_000298275.1 Orycteropus afer afer | reverse complement strand
GGAAGGAAGATGGGGCAATCTACTTCCATAGTGATACTGCCTCAGAAACCCAAGGAGGGGTCGCTATGAGTCGGGTCCGACTTGACAGCACACAACAACAACAACAACATAATGAAACTTGCCCACATTTGGGGATTTGAGTAACTCAGTGAATTTTCCAAATGACTGTGCATGATGTTACAGAATCATGCCTAGGTTCAAAATCCAACGGAGTTTAAAGTAACAAGAGTAGGAAAAGTTCACTGATCAAGGATTCAGATTCCACATTGCACCTAACTTTTTTTGTTTAAGAAAATACCGCCTGTTGAGTTTTGGTATAGTATCAAATAAGAATATTCAGAATTATCTTAAAAGGTCATGAAAATATCCCTCTCTTTTGCCAACCGGAGCCCTGGTAGTGCAGCAGTTAAAGCACTTGGCTGCTAACCAATAGGTCGGCAGTTTGAACTCACTAGCCTCTCTGCAAGAGAAAGATGTGACAGTCTGCCTCCACAAGTATTACAGCCTTGGAAACCCTATAGGGCAGTTCTACTTTGTCCTGTAGGGTTGCTGTGAATTGAAATTGACTCACTGGGTTTGGTTTGGGTTTTTCCCAACTGTGTGGAGCTGTATTTTCTCTACATATTTTAATCAAAACAATATATTGCAATTCTCATATAGAAGATGTGAGAACTCAGCTGTTTCTTTATTAAATTAGCCATTAAAGAAATTTTAAAAAATGTTAGCCTCTCACTGATTGTTTTAAAATGTGATTAAAAAAAAGCCCAACAGTTACTGTTGAGTCAGTTCAGACTCATAATGACCCCATGTGTTAAGAGTGGAACTCTGCTCCACAGGGTTCCAGGGGCTGATTTTTTGGAAGTAGGTCACTAGGACTTTCTTTCAAGGTGCCTCTGGGTAGACTCAAACTTCCAACATTTTGGTTAGCAGCCAAGTGTGCTAATGGTTTGCACCACTTAGGGACTCCAAAGCATGATTTCTCTTCATAAAAATATTATTTATGGAAGCATGCAGTGAGTTTATTATTATTTCTAAGAGAATGATAAATATAAGTTTTTAGACCCCAGTTTTAAATTTTAAAATAGTAAATATCAATAGACATTGACTACATAAACAAAAATTCTTTAGGGTCCTCAATAATTTTTAATAGTATAAAGGACCTTGATATATAAAAAAAAAAAAAAAAAATGAGTCTGTAGGCTGCAGTAAGGATCTCTTGGATTGGTCTTGTCTACTAGGAATATATTGAGTAACTATTAAAAGTGCTCATTCCAAAGAAAGGTGATCCAACAGAATGTGGAAACTACTGAACAATATCATTGATAATACATGCAAATAAAATTTTACTGAAAATAATTTAAAAATGGTTGCAGCAGTATATCAACAGGAAGCTATTAGAAATTCAAGTCGGATTCAGAAGAGGATGTGAAATGAGGGGTATCATTGCTGATGTTAGATGGATCTTGGCTGGAATCAAAGAATACCAGAAAGATGTTTACCTGTATTTTACTGACTATGCAAAGACATTTGACTGTATGGGTCAAACAAATTATGGGTAACATTGCGAAGAATGGGAATTCCAGAACACTAATTGTTCTCATGGGAGCTCTGGTGGTGTAGTGCCTAAAGGCATTTGACTGCTAACTAGAAGGCTGGTGGTTCAAACCCACTAGCCTCTCCTCGGAAGGAAGATTGGGCAATCTACTTCCGTAAGAGAAACTGCCTTGGAAACCCAAGGAGGGTTGGTTTGCTATGAGTCGGGATTGACACGACAGCAATGAGTTTGGTTTGGTTTTTTTTGGAATTGTTCTCATGGGGAATCTGTACATAGATGAAAAGGGAGTCATTTGAACAGAACAAGGGGATTTTGTGTGGTTTAAAATCAGGAAAGATGTGTGTCAAGGTTGTATTCTTTCACCATGCTTATTCAATTTGTATGCTGAGCAAATAATCCAAGAAGCTGGACAATATGAAGAAGAAAGTGGCATCAGATTTGGAGGAAGTCTCATTAACAACCTCCAATATGCAGATAACAAAACCTTGCTTGCTGAAAATGCAGATGACTAGAAGCACTTACTGATGAAGATAAAGGACTCCAGCCTTCAATATGGATTCCTCAACATAAAGGAAACAAAAGTTCTCACAACTAGACCAATAAGCAAATCATGATAAATGGAAAAAAAAAAGATTGAAGTTGTCAAGTGTTTCATTTTAGTTGGATCCTCAATAAATACCCATGGAAGCAGCTGTCAAGAAATCAAAAGACTTATTGAATTGGGCAAATCTGCTGCAAGGGAACTCTTTAAAGTGTTAAAGAGCAAAGATGTCACATTGAAGACTAAGGTGAGCCTAACACAAACCATGATATTGTCAATAGCCTCATATGCATGTGAAAGTTGGACAAGGAATAAGGAAGAGTGCTGAAGAATTGATGCATCTGAATTATGTTGTTGGCAAAAAATGCTGATTGTACAATGGACTGCCAGAATAATGAATGAATTTGTTTTGGAAGAACTGCAGCTGGAATGATCGTTAGAAACAAGAATGGCCAGACTTTGTCTTTCATACTTTGGTCATGTTATCAGGAGGGAACAGTCCCTAGAGAAGGATATCATGCTTGATAAAGTAGAGTATTTGAGAAAAAGGGGAAAACCCTCAATGAGATGAATGGACACAGCAGCTGCACCAATGGCTCAAACATAGCTATGATTGTGAGGGTGACGCAGGACTGGGCAGTGTTTCGTTCTGTTGTACATAGGGTCTCTATAAATCAAAATTGACTTGATGGCACCTAACAACATCAAAAGTAATGGAAGAATTTGGGGAGAGAGGAGAGAGAAGGGCAGAGTTTTTTTCTCTGAAACATGGATAAATCATTTCTAGGGCTATCTAAGTGTCCAAGATGCAGAGGGTTAATCAGAGTCACCAAATGAAAACAAAGGCAACATAAAGTAGCAGGTAACTTTAAAACCAAAGAACACATTGTAAAGGCTCTTGTTTCCTTGACTGATCCTACAAACCATCTCTGGTTCTCTAGTTTTTAAAAAAGAGTAGCAGTTAAAAGAATAGCTTTTGAATTAACAAACTGTGTTGGACTGTCAGCAGGGTCAATTTACTAACTGTGTAATCTGGACAAATTATTTAGTTTTTTAGTGGTTTCCTCAGTATCCTTATCTAGAATAATCACACAAAGCTATGCTAATAGACATTGGTTGATTAATTAAACACACACACCACACACACTAACAATCTGACTATGAAATATTGAGGAAAACAAAATTTAACTTTTGGAAACCGAGTTGGCAGAACTCTAGCACATGATGGGCCAACCTCATTTAGAACTGAGCTTTTCTAACTGTGAGGCTTCTAGGCTCTGGTGGTTTGAATTCCTGGAAGACTTCTTTGTGGCCTCTGTAACCCTCTGGCTGTCATCCAGATCCCCGCCCCCTCCCCCCCTTCTAAGATATTATTGTTAATTAGGAACTGAACAAGTGACAAAGAAAGAAGGTTTGTGACAACAAGAAGAGAGTCCCAAAAAGACAGTTCACAAGTTTCCTGGACTCAATTCCTTCCTTTCTCAACTTGGTTTTTGCTGGCAGTGTATTGGCAGTCTCTTTTCTTTGCAGCCAGGGATTTTAAAAGCATTTCAAAAAGTCCTAGGTTAGGGTTTCCTTCTCTACTCATTAGTGTGCCTTCCCCAGGCCTCTTTCTTCAGGCTCACCAAACAGAATCAGGACACAAGGTCCCAGCAGATCCCTTTTCCAGAAACATCAACTGTTTCATGCCATCCACACATTCTCAGCTGGTTTGCTCTAGAGAATCAAACTCATCCTCAAGTCCTTCTTCCCCCAGGAAAGCATGGTGACCAAGGCTGAGGCCAGATGGGCAGGGTTCAGGTCTGTACTTGTGTGATCCTCAACCAGGAAACCTCTCTGAGCTTCAGTTTTCTCATCTGTAAGAATATCAAAATAGCTTCCTTATCACTGATCCTACTAACTCCTAAAATTTGCTTCTGAGAGGACAGCCCTGTCCAATAGTGTGGGCCTGTTTCAATCTCTCTGGAGGCAACGATGGGGAACCCAATGTGATTCAATCTGGGCACAAGATTCAGAAGCTCTCTTTAGGCCTGATGTCACTCTTCTTTTGCTTGTTTTTTTTAAACCTTAATTCTAAACTGATCTTTTTGTCTTGAATGAATATATCTATTAATCCTTTTCCTTAAATAAATATTAATCTTTTTTTTTTTTTTTCTGAATAAGTATAGAGACATGTGCAATGTTCTTTGGGCATTCTGCAAGAATACGTGTTCCGTGCAGCCAAATACCAAACTCATCCAAGTACCAAATTTACTACAAAGACTTTTTCAGGTAGTATATCAATCGGAGCCCATAAGAGCTAACGATAAGCTTTTTCTTCTTCTAAATAGGTTTAGTTAGTATGTTTTCTAGGATCAAGCTCATCAGTGCATGCAGAAAATCCCAAATAAGTAACTCAAGCCAGTCACAAATAAATTCAGTATGCAGGTCTGCAGTGACTAGGACCTGGGCTACTTTTGTCTAATTGCTCTGCCATGAGTGACGTCCATTCTCAAGGTCACAGTGTGGTCTAAGCTAATTGCTTTAGTTCCAGCTTTTGTATCCGAGGCTTCAGGAGGGAGGAAAGGAAAGTCCTATAAGGGTTCTTTACAGAAGGTGCATAGCATTCCAACTTGCATCCTGTTGGCTTGGACTTGGTCACATGGCTACATCTAGTGGCAAAGGAGTCTGGGAAATAAAGTGTTTATTCCAGGCAGCCATGTGCCAGCTAAAAATGGGGGAGGGTTCTATTACTATAGAGGGAGGGGAAAACAGAGGCTGCTCAGCCTCTGATTCTGATAGTTTCTATGCTTGTCTCACCATCTGGAAAGGGGGCTCTAGGCGAAACCAACAGTCAGCAAATGTTTTCTGCAAAGGGCTAGATAGTGAATATTTTAGGCTTTGCAGTCATATTCAACTCTGGTGTTGCAGCAAAAGCAGACAATGAAAACAGTTAAATAAATGTATATGGCTGGATTGGCATTTGGGCCTTAGTTTGTCTATCCTTGGACTGAACAACTATATTGACATTAAGGACCAACATTTGCTCTTGTGGCATAGTGCCTAAGACATTTGACTGCTAACCAGAAGCCTGGCAGTTCAAACCCACCAGCCACTCCTTGGAAGGAAAGTTGGGCAATCTACTTCTGTAGTGATACTGCCTCAGAAACCCAAGGAGGGGTCGATATGAGTTGGATCCTACTTGACGGCCATGAGTTTGGTTTTTTAGGTTTATGTGGTAGGTATTGTGCTGAGTATCTATCTCATAGGCGTTTTCTCGATTATTCTCTGTAAAGAGGAAAACTCTAAAAACTCTAGAAGTAGGAATTATTATTATCATCACATGTTGTATCTGTAAGGAAACAGCCTTGGAGGAGTTAAGGGACTTGCTCAAGTTCATGTAGCTGGTGAGTGGCAGAGGGATTTCAAGTAAGATGCTGAATCCACAGACTAGCTCACCTTTACCTTGTTTCCCAAGAAGGTCTGGGCAAGGGGGTAACCAGAGCATGGTGACAAAGGATTTGCACCAAGGCAGTGAATGCAGAGGGCGCACGTGATGTATGTAATGAGTTGGAAAACTTAGCACCCAGTAGCAAGAATAGTTGGTTAAAATGGGAAGAGGATGTTACAGAGAGTGTTGATAATAAAGCCCACTGTGAACCATACCATGAATGACATTGTTGACTTTTGGGCTCCTTTGGTGCTCTCCCTTGGGCACCCTGATTCTTTGGGTTAGGGTGATTGGCTAGATAAAGGTATTAGTGGGCTTTTGGAAAGATGGCCTGACAGTAGGTAGGTGTGCGTTGGTTTGGGCTTCCGGGTAATATGGCATGCCCATGATGAGAGGGTAGCCCCGTAGGACTGTGCACTGGTCTCAGTGTACATTGTGAGGTAGTCCTAGTGTGGGGTGAAGGCAGAAGGACACAGGATTTCAAAAGCTGAGAAAGTCTTGCTGAGTTGGAGAGGCTAGATGGAAACCTAGGTTTGGGTCAGTAGAGGTCAGAGTCTGGCTGAAGTTTTGTTTTCAGTAAACAGACAGGTATGTGGGTGGGGGCAGAGACAAAGGAGAAAGTGGCCCCAGCTCTTGCTGTTTGGGGAAATGCTGAAACCCAGAAAGTGTTCCTTCTCTGAAAGTCACCAACAAGTCTAGTTCTCAGCATCCAGCAGCTTTGTATGCCATATAAGCAGGTCCCCCTGAACAATGCTGTCTCCAGGCAGAGCAGTTTAGCTCCCTTGTTGGAGCATAGATTTTGCCACCACTGGGCCTAGTGTTTTTTTTTTTCCCCCCAGCTCTTTTTACGATTCCTGTAAGGCCACCTGAGTTCTCATAAAGCTTTTATTTTTCTTCCCTGGGAAGTGTCATGCTTGCTATTCACATGGCCGTTATTAGGTGAATGGTGACAATGATATTTGTATGATGTGAACCAATTCATTAAGATTTTGTAAGATATTAATAATTGAGAGATGGAACACATTGCTCTTTTTCTTCCTGGTGAGATTTCTCCATAATTATAATCTTCCCTCTACTAAGAAGCATACAAACTAGCTACTCCCCAATGGTCAAGTTTACAGAAATTGAAACACCTGTGGGCAGTCAGGTTTCTCCATCAATTTTCTTCTGATAGTGAATGCCCACAGAAGCCCAGCGGGGTCACTAGTATTGGTGTCACCCAGTGCGTAACTCATGGTGTCACCACCTCTTCTGGGGACGGGCTGGTGGGTGATCTGCTCCCCACCCCAACCTGGTTGGTGGAGCAGCCGGGCCCTGACCCACCCAGGGGCAAGCATTGGGTTACGTGGCCCTGCCTCTCCTGTGGATCCCTGCAACTCCTTCCTTCTCCCATTGGCCAAAGCAGACACCTTCCTCTCTGGCCAGTAGTGGGCACCTTGGCCCACTTGCCCGCACCCTGAATGGCAGCTGGAGGGAGCTGGGGGCATCAAGATACTGCATTGGGTGATGGGTGACACCAACCCTAGTGATGCCACTGTCTTGGTGGTCCCTCTCTCTATGAAGCTAGTCAGCCTGGTCTCACAGCAGGGAACCTTCTCTGACAGTGTCAGGGGGTGCAGTTTGCACCCCTCATCCTCCCTCCTACCCACTTATGACATCACTGCATGAAGCTTACTGTTCTCCTTATTCTAATTAAAGAATTTCTCTGAGAACTGTTCTCAGAGCTCCCAGGGAACAATGGACCACCTGTAGCTGAGGAGGGCTGTATCTGTGAGTGTTCTGTTAAGCACAGGAAAGGCCTGAAATCCTGGCACACCAAGAGGATACTTTATTATTAATGTTTACCATGTATGACTTGCAGGGCAGTTTTTTGAGTATTATTTCATTTGATCTTCATAGAAACTCTGAAGGGGAAGAGGTTAGCAAAGTGAAGCTACCCCTTACTGCCCTTGGATGCTAGGTGGGACTGGCTGGATACTTTCACGTAGACCACCTGTTCAGCCCCTCACCCACCCTGGGAGGCCGATTACAATAGTGTGCACCTTTTACAGATGGAGAGATTTAGTCATTTGCTCGGGGCCTCACAACTGGTATGTGATATTGCCTGAACTTGACTTCAGTTTTCTGAAAGCAGTGACTGTATGCTTTCACTATTGTTCATCTGTGAGTACCTAAGAAGGGTACCATAAGGATATAAACACTGGCAGATATCAGGGACTTCTGAGGAAAACAGATTCTATACAAACACCAGAGCTCCTCATCCAAATAAGATTGAAATGCAACAGCAGTTCCTGAAGAGACTTAACCTATGGAAGAAAACCAAGGAGCTGCACAAGGGCTACAAATCAGGCCCAGACTGTGGGTGCCCAATGAACCCTGCTGTATTCTTGTGGACCTGCACTCCTAATGAAGTCCTTGTGTGATGCAAATGGTTAATATGCTCAGCTGCTAACCAAAGAGCTGGATATTTAAGTCCACAGAAGAAAGACCTGACAGTCTCCTTCTGAAAAAAAGCGTCCTTGAAAAAGCTGTGGCGCACAGTTCTACTCTGATGTACGAGGATCGCCATGACTTAGAGCCGACTTAATGGTAACTGATAGGGTGCTCATGGTAGAACAATGCAGGTAGTCAAGAAACATTTCTTGATTTATTCAGCCAGGCTCTTAATAGATGTTGCTCAATTATACTAGTTAAGGATAACAGGGTTAAGTACCAGTTGCTACTTACCAGCAAGACCCTATGAGTGGTTGAAGTTTGGTGCCCATTCTTTTGGGTTGGAGTCCATGCCATATCTGCTGTAAGCATTTTGAATATTACCACCTGACACAGCAATAAGAGGCTCCTGCTCTTGTGGACCTTGTGTTTCCATGAGGGGTGAGAAGCAATGAAAAAAACAACAAACTAATAAACATGTCTAGTACTGATAAGAGCCGTAATAAACATACCACTGTGATGTAATGGAAGCTACTTAAGGCACAGTGATTGGGGAAGGTTTTTCTGAAGGGTAATATCTAACCTAGGAGCTCCTGGTCAGGAAGGGGCGAGCCAAGGGATGATCTGAGGGAAGGGCATTTCTTGGAGAGGGAACCGCCACTGCAAAGGCACTGATGTGGAATAAGCTCGGTGGGTTTGGGGACCAGAAAAGAGTCCACAATGGATGAGGGAGAGACAGATGTACACAGGAAGTTGAAGGGAACACAGGGTTGCTTCCAGCAGGTCCCTGAAAGTGTTTGGATTTCATTGTAAGTTTGAAGGAAGCCACGATATGCAGGAGGATTTTAAACAAGGGAATGACATGATCTGACTTACATTTTTTAAAAGGTCATGCAGATTACAGTGTGGAGAATAGAGTCTAAGAGGGAAGGACTGGTTGTAGGGAGACCTGTGGGGAAATTATTACGGTAGTTCAATGTGATTCTGAAGATGTGGACTAGGGAGGTAGCTACAGCAATGGTGGGGAGTGGATTGCATTGGGCTATAGTTTGGATAAGGACTGACTGAAAATTTGGACCTCTTGGGAAAGGAGAGGAATCATATTTATCTCCTAAGTTTTTGGCCTGAGCAACTGAGCTACAGACAACTGGGGAAGAGCCAATTTTACACGAAATTCTGATTTTGGACATGTTACATTTGAGATAACTATTGGGCATTTAGGAGCTCTGGTGGCGTAGTGCCTAAGGCATTTGACTACTAACCAGAAGCCTGGAAGTTCAAACCCACCAGCCATTCCTCTGAAGGAAGGTAGGGCATCTACTTCTGCAGTGATCTGCCTCGGAAACCCAAGGAGGGGTTGCTATGAGTTGGACCCAACTCCACAGCAGTGAGTTTTTTTTTTTTTTTTTTTTGGGCATTTAGAAGTTTTGGTGGTGTAGTACCTAAGGCATTTGACTGCTAACCAGAAGGCTGGCAGTTCAAACCCAACAGCCACTCCTCGGAAGGAAGATTGGGCAATTTCCGTAGAGATACTGCTTTGGAAACCCAAGTGGGGGTCTCCATGAGTTGAAGTCGACTTGATGGCAGTGAGTTTGTTTGTTTGTTTTTTATTGGGCATTTATGTCTACTTGCTTTTATGTACAAGGCCTGGGTGTGCAAGATGAGCTACAAAGCATATAGTCAATCCCTGGGCTGTGAACGTCTGACTTAACCACAACTTGTAATTACAAACCAACCCTTGTAAAATTATTTTAAAAAATCAAGGTGCATACAATGATTTGTAATAACAAACAGGTGCTACTTTGTGACATGCATTAAAACATTATTATTATTATTATTATTAGAATTATTATAATATTATGTTAAAGATATTTTAGTATATTTGGAAGTGTTTGTTTATTTAATGTTTTTTATGCAAGGAGAGGTACACTATATACTAAGACAAACACTTTACTAACTGATGTTAGGTATGAACTGTACCTAACTGTTCTGATTTATGTCCTCAGTTGATTTACAGATGGATTTAGGAGTAGAACTCATTCGTAATCTGGGAACTGCCTGTATATAGAACTGCAGCCATAAGATTGAAAAGGACTTCTAAGGCTTTTTCTCAATATAATAAAGAGTGAGCATCCACAGAAACTCTAAAATAGGTGATGATTAATTTTGGAATTGAAGACTTGGGGTGGGAGTGTAGTAGGAGATACATAGTGGAAGGAAGTAAGGGCCAGCTAGCGAAAGCCCTTGTGTGGAGATGATGAGGGACCATTGAAAGTGTGTGGATAGAGAATGATTTGACCGACTGAGTTGCTCAAAGATAATTCTGGAAGCAATATGCAGGAGAGATTGGAGGAGAGTGAGGCTGGAATCAGGGAGAACACTTATGATTCACCGTCAACAGTCCAGGTCAGAGATGAAAGCTGGAAATGAGCCCACGACTGTGCGGAAGAGGAGGGGGCAGACTCAAGAGACGTCCAAGAGATGGGTTTGACTGCACTTGGAGCTCTTTTGGCTGAGAGTGCGAGAGGAGTTCTCTCTGACTCGGTTTTATCTCTTTGGTGCCCAGGTTGACGTTGTGGCTGTTGGATGAGATCCAGAGCACAGGCCCTTGAGGACAGGGGTGAATCGTATTCTGTTCTGTTTCCCCTATACCAACCCCAGTGCGTCTTTTCTGTCTGGGAGCTTGTTTGATTTAGCATTTCCTCTAAGTGCTTCCTCATTCAAGAAATGCTTTTCTTTTCTTTTTCTTTTTAATTAATTAGAAGAGAGCAAAGGATGGTATCTGGGGTAATGCCAGCATTTAAGAGGTACACATTAAAGGGACTGGGTGGGTGGCAGGAGAGCCAGTAATCAGAAGAGCCAGAAGTCATCAGAGGAGAAGGGATGAAGGCGGAGGAAATGGTCGAGAGCAGTATTAATGCTAAGAAAAGGTCAAATGAGATAAGGACTTAAATGTGAGTCATCAGTACTGTTAGCAATTGCAGTGGTGTGGTGTATGTGGAAGACCAGCAGTGGTGGGTGGAGGGACACACAGGACAGGAAGTGGAAAATACTTGGTTAGGAAACTTGGGGGCAATATGCAGAAGAGGGTTGAGGAGAGAGTTCTCACCCCAAAGCCTCAGTTTTCTCTGTGAATTGGGAGGAGGCAGGTAACCTGTTGAACATGAGAGGAGCAACATGGAAGATTTAAGTTCAGTGGTGAATTGAAAAGAGAGGGAGTTTTAAAAAATCTACTTTGAAAAGCAGAAGAATTTGATATTCATTTATAGCTCCTCCTGGACTCTAGAATTGTCCTTAAAGAACAACCTCTCTGCCCAACAGACAGTTTGACCTCTAGTTAACTGAGGTGCAGAGATGTGAACTTTCTATCCAGACGTCTACTGATGCTCTCCTATCTGAACTCAAAATTAATTCTGTGAGTGTAGCTTTGATTGCCTCGGCTCTTGCATTTTAGCTCAGCACTACCAGACTTGAGTTTCATTTAGTAGTTCACATTGGGCTAGTTGGTGGTTTTCAGTCTGTAGAGCTGATTTGCTTCAGCACTTGCATTAAAATACAAAAGAGCTTGGAATTGGACCTCTCTACATTGCTGACACTTCAGTAGAGGCCAGGGCGAGCTGTTAGGCATTCTAAGTGCTGCCCTTCAGAAAGAGATGTTAAACTCGTGTTTCTTCTGATAGATGTTGGTAGCTGTCCAGAGGAAAGTTAAAGTTCCCATTGCTTTTTCCAGAAAGAGTAATGGGGAGCCCTTGTGTTCCAGCCAACAATCCCTCTTCTCAATAAAACAAATAGATCTAATGTTGGCAGCTTTCTGAGCTGTTGCTGAGAACATAAAGACTGCTCTGTCTTTCTTCGTGGTAAATATACAGCAAGCATTTAACTCATTAAAAGATAAATCACATTGAGGCAGCTCAGAAGAAGAGGTGTCTGGTACAGATTTTATAAAACATATTTTTAAACCTTAATTAATACATTTCTTCTTTCCTTACTAATTAAATCCCTGGAAGGAGTGCAAATAAACATATTTAATAATAACAAATTAAATGAGTTAACTAATTTTAAAAATTAGTTAATGAGTTAACTAATGTTTAAAGAAAAGATGTGGCAGAAATTCTTGTTGTTAGTTGCCAGTAAGTTGGCTCCAACTCATGGAGACCTTATGTATAACAAAAAGAACCATTGCTCAGTCTTGTACCATCTTCATGATACTTGGTATGTGAGTCCGGTGTAGTGACCATTGTGTCATTCCATCTCACTGAAATTTCCCCTCATTTTTGCTGACCCTCTGCTTTACCAAACAGAGGTTCTTAGTGCTCTACCAAATAGTAAGATGCTCCTCTACATTTACTTGTAGTTAGGTAGAGTCATGTGACTAAATCTAGCCAATGGGAAAAGACGAAATGGTACAAGCTATTTGTAGGTTTACTGCTTAAAATCATTCTACAGGGTGCTCTGGGTCTTTTTTTTTCCCCTTCTAAGAAAATCCTGGAGGCCATGTGTTGCAGTTGACATCAATTTGAAATGGAAGAAACCACCCAATTCATTTCAGGCATTATGTGGTCAAGAAATCAACCTTTATTGTGTTAAGCCATTAAAACTTCTGGGTTTAAATGTTACTGTAGCAAAGTCTATCCTACCCTGACTAATACACAAATCAAATGATAGGTCAGCAAAGATAGCAGACATTGAAATGAAGCAGAAGTGTCCCTTATCTCAGAGCAGTCTAGGCAAAAGTCTGACTTGGCTGTAAGATCAGAGTCTGTATCTCTGTGAAAATTTCCAGAGGTCTTTGCATTTAGATATTGTTGTGGATTGTAGAGTGTAAGACTGCATCCTCATGGCATTCACAAGAATGACATATATGTGTAATTTGTCCATGTGCTGGAGTTTCTCAAGGCCACATTGGCCTATGAGTAAGTCATAATTGTGATTGCAGTAACTTCCTTGTTTCATTATCTCCTGTTGCTGCCCACTGGTATAGATCTTGTGAAAATCTCTCCAAGTGTTACATTCCTAGAGAATGTCTCCCATGTATTAATGAACAAGTATGATTAGCTATAGCCACCAAATGTCATCCATCATTTTTTTTTCTTCTTTTGTGCCAGCTTTCTCCACTGGATACTATTCTGTCAAGTATTCCTTCCTGCTCACCCTGCTGCTGTGACCATCAGGGACCATGCTGTAGTTGGGCATTGCTTCTATTTTTGCTGGACATAGCTAGTAGACAATGATACTGACAACAGTCTTTATTCAGAGTCACCTCCCCCTTCAATGACTAGCTCAGGCTTGTCTGCCTCACTCTCTCAACCTTGAGAATACATTTTATTCAAGAGACATTTGTTGACCCCGTTTCACCAATTTTCCACATATATGCCCAGACACATGGAATCCAGCAGTATTTACAAGGCTAACGGTGAGCTTCCTACTACATTTATAATTATCATTAACTTAAACATTTTTTTAATGCTGATGTTAGACGTTTACTAAGCTTCCCAGGAAATTCTTATCGAGTTTTCTTCACTCTCTTTGTCCTTTGTTGTGGTTAGTGGCCATTGATTTGGTCCCTGACTCATGGAGATCCCATGCTCAATGTGATGAAATGCTATTCTGTCCTGCATCATCCCTGTGATTGGTTGCAGATTGGATTCTTGTGATTCGTAGGCTTTTCATTGGCTGGGTTTTGGCTCACCAGGTCTTTCTTCCTGGACCATTTCTGTCTGGGAGCTCTGCTGGAACCTGTTCACCATCATAGCAACATGCAAGCCTCTGCTGACAGATGGGTAGTGGCTGTGCACGAGGTGTGTTGGCTGAGGATCAAACCCGGGTCTCTTGCACGGAAGAATTCTACCACTGAAACACTAATGTCCCTTCTTTCTCCTAGGCCCATTCATCTTGTCTACACGGTTCTGGGAGTTATGGGGTAATGTGGAGATTATACAGCAGAGTCTAGAGGTGATGAGTCTCCTTACTCGACCTCATTTGGATGGCATCTCCCTACTATTATTTCTGCTGGGTTTTCCCTAAAGATAGCGATACTGAAATGAAGCAGAAGAGTTTCCTATCTCAGAGCTGCAGAGGCACTATCAGCAGAGTAGTGCACGCAGAGCCCACCACCCTCCACAAGCAGTGCCCCGGATCCAGTGAGTCACCTGACCTTGATACTGCCTTGAGGACTCTAGTCATCCAGCCCACCTGGATGAGACATGCCTCACCTAAATCTGCTCCCTGGAACCACAGCTAGCAGCAATGTGCTCTGAGAAGGCTGGTCCTGCTTGAGATCTCACCTACTGTTGTCACTGGGCTCTTTAAAACAGTACAATGGTCAGTAATACACCTTGAGTGAGTAAATGAGTGCATGGAAGAGAAGCAGGGATTAATATCTAAGAATCCACCTCAATGGCATTTTTACTCATGAACAAATATGTTTTATTTGACCTATTTTTACATCAATGGGTATACTTTATTTGAGATCTTCCTATGTGCAAGACACACTATAAGATTCCGTGCATATATTATCCCATTATTTTTCATGACAACCCTGTGAACTAAATGTTTTTATCCCCATCGGCAGAAGAGAAGATTGAAGCTCAGAGAATTTGTAACTCAGGTCAACCTTGGTGCTACGTATTTTTCTTTTCCTTTTTTTTTCTTTTCTTTTAAAACCTGCCAGTACTATTGTAGGGCAGGGTTTCCCTCAGCCCAGCACTACTCATCTGGCCTATGCAGCTTCTCCTGGGCTTGCTACAATGGCCCAAAGTTTGAGCCCTCTCAGCTCTGGTCCCGTCCAAGGTTTTTGCCAATGTGAAGGGAAAATGGGCCTCCTCATTGCTCTTGGACTTGGGCAGTAGGAGTAGGGATGTATATATAT
>NW_006921688.1:4106581-4113911 GCF_000298275.1 Orycteropus afer afer | reverse complement strand
AAAAAAAAACCCTAAATCACATATACTCACACATATACTCACACATAGAATAAGACTAGAGGCATGTTTCCTAACTTGAAACAAAACCTGCATGGATTTCCCCCACCTGCGTGTAATATGCAAAACAATTATTTAAGTTCTAGACAGAGCAGCTTCACCAAGTTATTTTTTCATGTGCCTGCTTTCAAACACAACTGCTTTTTCACTCTCTGCCTTTCACCTGCCTGCTCAACCAAACGATTAAGAAATAGGGCTGATCAGAATTTGACTTGTTTTTTTAGCTATACAAAGACCTAGTCCAATCTTTGAAGTTATTGCTTAAGAAAATGAGGAAGTAGTGAAGACATATACTTCGTAAAGTTCAGATAGTACAGAAAGAGATACAATGAAAAACACTGTAAGTTCATTCTTAAGCCACCCCAAATCGCAGTGCTGAGAGAGAACAGTTTTATTTATTGAGATTCTAGATTCTTTTGATGGCTACTACTGTTATGGAAATATGATTATGCCTCTGTTTTAGGTGGAATTGTATTCTCCAAAAAGATCTGTTGAAGTTCTGTTGAAGTCCTAACCCCTGTGCCTGTGAGTGTGAGCCTTATCTGGAAATAAGGTCTTTCTTTGGAGATGCTATGAGTTAGGTTAACATTAGGCTAACCTAAGCAGAGTAGGTAGGTTTGAATCCTCTCTGAGTGGTGTTTTATAAAAGGGGACAGCAGATTCAGGGGCAAGACACCGTGTGAAGATGCATCTTCAAGCCAAGGAGCTCCAAGGATTGCCAAGAGCCCCCAGAAGCTAGGAGAGCGGCATGGAACAGTTTTTGTCTCGGAAGCCTCAGAAGGCCTCAACACATCTGATAGCCTGATTTGGATCGTTAGCTTCCAGAACTATGAGAAATAAATTTCCATTTTTTAAAGCCACCCACTTTGTATTATTTTGTTTGGCAGCCTCTTTTTTTTCTTAATTTATCAAACTATGGATACTACCTATTGGCTGCCCATTAAGAAAAAGGAAGGATTTTGTGTACTTAGAATTATTATTCCCCACATGCCATCCTGCTGCCAGTTGTAAGCATTTGTGGGAAGGGAGGGGCATGAATGCCTACCCTCCTATCACACTGGCAGTCCTTTAAGTCATTACCCTGATTTCTGCCACATGTTCCACTCCTGTTCTTGGCCAGTTTGGCTCAGAGCTTGGCATCTCTTGAGGCTTGTGTTAGTCAAGGGGTCCGTTAGGAAAACAGAACCCATGCCAGGTAGTTCACTAGAGGGAACTTTATTAGGGGAATTAATTATAAAGGTTGTGGAAGAGCTGAAAGAGCAACCAGGATGATGAAGCCACTCAGATTCTAGAATCCAAAGGAAGGTCAAAGGAAGGGAGTGGTGTTCCCAGAGTTTAGCAGCTTAGATCTCCCCTGTACTGGTGCTAGAACTCAAGAGTTGGGCCAGCTGGGTAGAACAAGGGCTCCAGGTAGGAACTATCCTCATGGAGTAGATGTAGCTGCTGCTGGAGACATCACCCAAAGCAAACAAGAAGGGGGAAATTACCCTGGCTTCTTCCTCCTCCTTCCCATTCACCAGTCCTGTCTGTGCCTCCCGTTGGTCAAAACTACAGACAGAAGCTGGTTGACAAGGGAATCTGGAAGTTGTAGGTTGTAAGGGTCAGGAGCCAGTGAGACAGAAAGAGCAGGGAGAGGGTAGGAAATGGATTTGAAAGCAAGTGAATGATTGCGTTCTTCTGGAAAGAATGCTCCCACCTCTTACGTATATTCTGGGCTGCAACATCCTCTGATTTATTTATGAATGTGATCCCATGTGCTTTTGGTTTTCAGAAATTTGTCAAAATCTCTGGTCTGCTGTATTCAGTGCTATTATGCATTTACTCTGCTTTGTTTGTCTTAAGAGTCATTCCAGTGGAATTCCATAAAGAAACACAGGCACTTATTCTGCCATCTTAAAGCAGACTGCTACTGCTTTACATGAATCTGTTTCAATGTTTAGAGCATCCCCTCCCCTCCCTCTGTCCAGTGATGAGGTCTTCTGATCACACATAAATGAATACTAGGCATATCACTGGGAGGAAGATGGGGGCAATCTACTTTCATAGAGATACCACCTTGGAAACCCAAGGAGGAGTTGCTATGAGTCGGGAGTGACCTAACAGCAGTAAGTTTGTGTTTTTTTGAGGCATATCATGTATAAAACAAAGTTTTGGATAAAAGAAATAATTACATTCCCTTTACTGAAAATGGAGCCCCTTAAGTTTTATTTATTGATTCATAGAACTTGCCAAATTAATTGAAGTGTTGAGACTTATCTATAAGGAGATATGCCATGTCTTTCCTTAAGATTTATATTATTACTTCACTCTATTTTGCTGTTAATGTTTTTGAGAACAATATTATTTAATGTCCCTTAAATTTCCTCTGGGCAAATCTGCTGCAAAAGAACTCTTTAAAGTGTTAAGGAGTAAAGGTGTTACTTTGAAGTCTAAGGTGTGCCTTAACCAAGCCATGGTATTTTCAATCACCTCATATGCAGGTAAAAGCTGGACAATGAACAAGGAAGAGTGAAGAAGAGTTGATGCCTTTGAATTGTGGTGTTGTCAAAGAACGCTGAAAATACCACGGACTGTCAGAAGAACCAACAAATCTGCCCTGGAATAAGTGCAGCCAGAATGCTCCTTAGAAGCGAGAATGTCCAGACTTTGTCTCACCTACTTTGGTCACGTTAGAAGGGACAAGTCCCTTGAGAAGGATATCATGCTTGGTAAAGTAGAGGGTCACTGAAAAGACGAAGACCCTCAGTGAGATGGATTGACACAGTGGCTTCAACAGTGGACTCAAGTATAGTGGAGATTGTGAGGATGGTGCAGGACTGTGTGGTGTTTTGTTCTGTTGTGCACAGGATTGCTATGAGGCAGAGCCAACATGACAGCACCTAAAAACAACAACCTAAATAGCTGATTTTGGATAATATATTCTGCTCCTCTACACAGCTAAGTAAATTCTCAGTGCTTCCAGAATTGAGTTCTTAAAAAACAAACAAACAGCAACAAAAACATTGTGATTTCTACAAGTACTGAGAAAATTTACTAGTTGTGTCGGCAGACTCCCCAGGTTTAAAGGGCTATAGAGTCATGTAACTTCCAAAACTTCCATATGTTCTTCTCATGGGCACTAAATCAGCTATTTAGTAATTGCTTAGGATATTCATGTCTCATGGGAAAAAAAGTAAAAGGAACTTTCTCATATCTGATATTCCCTCCAAATGAGTAATACCAAGGATTTAGGGAATATAAAATCATTATTTTGAATGGCATTCTTACATGGTCTCGTGGTATTAAAGTGCATGGTTTATAAGATCTAAAATAAAAGATAAAAGAGTTATTCACATCTGCTCTTTTCTCTGTTTTGAATTATTTTTGCCACCTCCATTGTAGTAAAAGGAATTCCAATGGAAACACTCCTTGCAAAGCCACATTTTGCTTTTTTGGTGTGTGTCGGGAGGAGAAAGCAGGGATTTGCTTTAAGGATACATCAAGAAGACCTTCTAGGTAGTGACCCAGATGGCTGGCTCACATTTATGCACTTTCATAACTTTGGGCAGAATTGATTTGGTTGTGAGATAATCCTACCTACTTCAAAAGTTGAAGCTGGTTACATTAGTTTGATTTATTTAAAAGTTGCATCTTTACAATTATTATATATTCCACAGGAATGAGAATTATTGTCTTCTTCTTTGTGTCTACAATTTCTGATGGTGAAGTGGTTAAGCACTTGACTGTGAACTGAAAGTTCAGCAGTTTGAACCCACCAGCCATTCTGTAGGAGAAAGATGTGGCAGTCTGCTTCCTTAAAGATTACAGCTTGGAAACCCTATGGGGCAGTTCTACTCTGTTCTATAGGATCGCTATGAGTTGTAATCAACTCCATGGTAGTGGATTTTTTGTTTCTTTGCAGTGTCTTGTACCTCAAGGCCTGTAATACTTTGCAAATGAGAACTTGAAAAAAAAATTGGCCCAAAGGAACTCTCAAAGTGAAGACTGCTAGAGATAACGTTACTGCTAGGTCACCCTAGCTTTTGAAAGGGCAAAGATTCACATCCCAACAGCATGTTGCTTATATGCTCATGTAGTTATCTCCATTTCCTCTCCCTAGAAGCAATGATCATCATGTCTGGGCTCCATGTTCACCCTACTGCCCAATGGAAATGCTGATGGCAATCATATGAGCTCTGTTGTTGTTGTTGTTATGTGCCATCAAGTCGGACCCGACTCATAACGCCCCCTCCTTGGGTTTCCGAGGTGGTATCACTATGGAAGTAGATTGCCTAAACTTCCTTCCGAGGAGTGGCTGGTGGGTTTGAACCACCAACCTTCTGATTAGCAGTCAAGTGCCTTAGGCACTATGCTACTAGAGCTCCTCATATGAGCTCTAGTTCATCTCATTTTAGGCAAAGATTTTTGTCTCATAATAAAAAAAATATGTTCTGTTTTAAAACAAAATTTTGTGACTTGAATTTTCTGTATCCTTATTTGTAGGGTGGTAGGTATTGGTAATTCAGCTAAGAACAATTCAGAGTCATCTCATTGGTTTTCCCCACACACTTTCTACAGGCTGATAGAATGACTGTACAGCTTACAAAGGGATGTGTTCACTTGCCACATCTTATAGAATGCTGACATCCAGAAAGTCAAACTCTCATTCAATATTTGGATTGTTGTTAGTTGCTGTCAAGTTGGCCTTCAACTCAGTGTGACCCTATGCACAATGAAATAAAGTGTTGCCTGGTCCTGTGCCATCCTCATATCAGTTACAGATTGGGCAATTGTGATCCATAGGGTTTCCATTGGCTGATGTTTTAGAACTAGATTTCCAGGCCTTTCTTCCTAGACTGTCTTTGTCTGAAAGCTCTGCTGAACATGTTCAGCCTCATAGCAACATGCAAACCTCCACCGGCAAATAGGCAGTGGTCAGTCGCTCATGATGTTCATTGGCTGGAATTGAACCCAGGTCTCGCCTATGGAAGGTGAGAATTCTACCACAGACACACCAATGCCTCCCCAAATTTAGGTGCTAGAGACTATTTAAATCTAGGTCAAAATTATTTCTAAGGGTGAAATTTCTTCTCCTTATATATCCCAACCCAAATTTGCCTTTGTCTCACAGGAAAAGTTCTCTGAAGATTGAATTTCAGGTAAGGATAAAGGAATATCTTCTCTTCCCACATAGCAGAGGGTTGGGTCCCTGCTGTACAAAGCATGGGAGAATGTAGACCAAGAAGCTACATGGTCAAGTAAACCAAATACTTAGGGGTGTCATACAACACTGTGAAATATACATCTCCATTTTAACTCATCTTTGTGAAATCAGGTAATGGCCTTTTTATAAGGTGATGATCCAGGCTTGAATCCCAAGCAACTTTTTCCTCCCTGTTGGTCTTGTTTCCAGATACTGTCTTCCTTCTCTTACCAAGAAGACCTGAGACATTCTTTTCCTCCCTTGTTGTGCTCTGAGATATTTTCTCTCACGTTTATGATGGAGATAGAATTTTCTTCCAGGATCATAAATTGTTGGGAGCACATCATTCATTGTAAAAATGATCATGTTAGGTTTTTGTGCCACCACTTGTCTGTCTTTTTTTTTTTTTGTACTGTGGTGGCTTGCATGTGGCTATGCCAATGGTATTTCAAATACCTTGGTGGGTAGCTACCAAGGTTACCCATGGTGGACAGGTTTCAGTGGAGCTTCCAGATTAAGATAGGCTAGGCAGAAGGACCTGGTGATCTACTATACATCTAAGACAGTACAGAAGATGAGCCCCTTGGGTCTGGAGGCACTAAGAATGAGAAGCAGGAGCCGCAAGCATCCATTAACAATCAGAAGGTGGAATGTATGACATACAATTCTAGGAAGATTGGACATTGTAAAAAATGAAATGAAATGCTTGAAGATATATAATGTATACATTGGTAGTTAGCTGAAATGAGCTAGTATTGGATATTTTGTATTGGACAATCATAGTCTACTATGCTTTGAATGAAAAATCGAAGAGGAATGACATCATATTCAGTGTCAAAAAGAACATTCCAAGATCTATTCTAAAGAACAATGCTCTCAGTAATAGGATAATGTCCATTTGCCTACAAGCTGATAGATGTGGTCAAGTTGGTTCCAACTCATAGCAACCCTACGTACAACAGATCACTATGTACAATAAAGCACTGTCCAGTCATGTGCCATGTTCACAATCATTGCTATGTTTGAGCCCATTTGCTGCAGCCACTGTGTCAGTCCATCTCATGAAGGTCTTCCTATTCTTTGCTGACCCCCTACTTTATCAAGCATGATGTTCTTTTCCAGGGGCTGGTTCCATATCAGAACATGTCCAAAGTATGTGAGACAAAGTCTCTCCATCTTCACTTTTATAAGGAAGACAAGCTGATATGACTATTATTCAAATTTACACACCCATGTGATTCTCAGCCTATACATCCATAAGACCAGAAGAACTAGATGGTGCCCATCTACCACTGTTAAGCAGGAGAACAATGTGGAACAAAACTCAAAATCACACACACACACACACACACACAAATAACAGGTTTGCTGCTCTGATAGAGCCTGGTGAGACCCCTATTTTGTGTAGTATGTTGTGCCAGTTGAGCTTGATGTCCCCTGCCACCATGGTCCAGAGCCCATAGTAGGTTCAACTACTTGCTCCCTCAGGATAACTAATTGTGGCCAAGAAGCCATCATAACCTTCTCTCTTATCAGCTATACTGTTGTTGTTGCTATGTTGAATCAGAAGATACTCTGAAACTTGCTCTGGAAAGAATTGATGAAGTGAAAGAGCTAAATGGAAGATTTCAAGAGCAGATTGAGGAGACAAAGTAAAGTATTATAATGAAAAGTGCAAAGACCTGGAGTTGGAAAACCAAAGGGGACAAGCACACTCTGCATTTCTCAAGCTGAAGCAAAAAAAAAAAAAAAAAAGGCTGAAGAAAAAATTAAAACTCTGAGCTGCCATATTGAACTTGAACTTGAAGAAGTTAAAACAAGTCCAGGAGAGCCAAAGTATGACCTGGAATATATCCCTCCTGAATTTAGAGACCATCTCAAGAATAGATTGAACACCAGTGACCGTGACTGAAAACCAGAAGAATGGATGTCAGAAGAGACTCTGAAAATTGCCCTTGAGTGGAGAGTAGCTAAAGCAAATGGAAGAAATGATAAGATAAAAGAGTTGAACAGAAGATTTCAAAGAGCAGCCTGAGCAGACAAAGCCAATTACTATAATGAAATGTGCAAAGACCTGGAGTTAGAAAACCA
>NW_006921688.1:4085873-4105896 GCF_000298275.1 Orycteropus afer afer | reverse complement strand
TAACATTGAGAAGAATGGGAATTCCAGAACACTTAATTGTACTCATGAGGAACCTGTACAAAGACCAGGAGGCTGTCGTTGGAACAGAACAGGGAGACACTGCATGGTTTAAAATCTGGAAGGGAGTGTTTGAGGGTTGTATCCTTTCACCATACGTATTCAATCTGTATGCTGAGCAAATAACCCGAGAAGCTGGACTATATGAAGAAGAACATGGCATCAGGATTTGAAGAAGAATCATTAGCAACCTGCGATATGCTGATGACACAACTTTGCTTGCTGAGAGTGAGGATGACTTGAAACACTTAGTGATGAAGATTGAAGAGTACAGTCCACAGTATGGATTACACCTCAATATAAAGAAAACAAAAATCCTCACAACTGGACCTATAAGAAGCATCACGATAAATGGAGAAAAGATTGAAGTTGTCAAAGACTACACATTGCTTGGTTCTACAATCGACACCAATGGAAGCAACAGTCAGGACATCAGACGACTTATAACACTGGCCAAGTCAGCTGCAAAGGACCTCTTTCAAGTGCTGAAGAACAACCTTGTCTCCTTGAGGACTAATGTGCACCTGACACAAGCCATGAAATTTTCAGTTGCCTCATATGCATATGAGAGCTGGACAATGAATAAGGAAGACCAAAGAAGAGTTGATGCTTTTGAGTTGTGGTGCTGGTGAAGAATGCTGAAAGTACCAAGGACTGCTAAAAGATCTAACAAATCTGTCCTGGGGGAAGTGCAGCTGGAATGCTCCTTGGAAGTGAGAATGGTCAGACTTCGTCTCACCTACTTTGGTCATGTTGTAAGAAGGGACCATTCCCTGGAGAAGGATGTCATGCTTGGTAGGGTGGAAAGTTGACGAAAGAGGAGAAGGCCCTCAATGAGATGGATTGACACAGTGGCTGTGGTGATGGGCTCCAATATAGCAAGGATCATCGACCTGGCATGGGCCAGGGCAGTGTTTCCTTCTGCCATGCATAGGGCTGCTATGAGTTGGAAATTACTTGACAGCACCTAACAACAACGACAACAACAGAACAACAAACAGATCTGTCTTGGAAGAAGTACAGCCAGGGTGCTCCTTAGAAGTAGGGATGGCAAGACTTTGTGTCATATACTTTGGACATGTTATCAGGAATGACTAGTCCCTGGAGAAGGACATAGTGATTGGTAAAGTAGAAGATTGTGAGAAAGAGAAGACACTCAATGATCTGGATCAACACAGTGGTTACATCAATGAGCTCAAATAGTGATGACTGTGAGAACAGTGCAGGACAAGATTATGGTATGTTCTATTGTACAAAGGGTTACTATAACTTGGAAGTGACTCAAACTACCTAACAAGAACAACAAATGTTATTGTGAAGATATAAACTTATCTTTAGAATGAACAAGAGAAGCACCAAGACTCAGATAGAGAAAATGACCTCTTTCTTTTGGCAAATCTGGAGTACCTGGGTGGCACAATTGGTTAAGCACTTGGCTATTAACTGGAAGATTGATAGTTCTAATCCACTTGGTGACACCTTGGAAGAAAGTCTAGGTGGTCTGCTTTTGAAAGATCACCACCATTGAATTCCCCATGGAGTATAATCCTACTTTAACACACATGGGTGGCCATGAGTTAGAACTGACAACAACTGGTTTGTTTCCTTTTTTTGCACACCTAGTCTTGAACATAGCTTGAAAGGGTCCAGGTACCAAGAGTGATTGTTCTAGACCACTGATCTGCATACAGGGCCCCTACCACCCGTTCCTGTTCTCTCCCATTCCCTGTCACTCTTTCAAAGGTATTTATACTACCTTAAACTGTGCTTCTGAGTTCTTGGATCTACCCCTGGCAACTGTGGCTTCCTTGTCTTCAACATGGCATTTCTCACTAAGTGGCAATGGTTGCATGGCCTCCCTGGGGCTGCTGGGAACTGGACATGTGGTCTAGATGCTTGTTTTTCCCAAGCCAGTGAAAGAAGCATGAGGAACACTTCAAAGGAGGCTTTCCTGCTGCTGATTTTGGCAGGTTCTCCTGTTTTGAAAGACAACAGAACAGTGGGAAGGAGGAAGAAGATTTTCCTCCCTTAGAGCTTCTCTGCTTAGTACTGGAAACAACAGTAATGCAGTGCATTTGGGGGTGGGGTCATTTGAACCAGGTTTTAATTTACATTGCTTGAAATAAGGTTTAAAAGCAAACAAAAACACCAACTGAAAAACTACTCAATTTAGACTGACTCAACATGCATTTTAGGCTCATTAGGAGCTCTGGTAGCATAGTGGCTAAAGCACTTGACTGCTAACCAGAAGGCTGGCGGTTCAAACCCACCAGCCACTCCTTGGAAGGAAGGTTGGGCAATCCTACTTCCGTAGTGATACTGCCTCAGAAACCCAAGGAGGGGTCGCTATGAGTTGGGGCCGACTCGACAGCACATAACAACAACAACAGTATAAATGAAAAACTAACTCTCTAATATTAGTGTGGTACAGTACTTGATACATACGGCCATGGTCTTTGTGACTCCCACCAGATTAATGGGTGGGACCACGCAAATAAGGTGTATGGAACTGTAAAGTTGGGATTGATTAGTTTTGTCACTCTGCTTTCTAGAAGCAGCAAAGGGGCGGGGTGGATCTCACTGCCATCAAGAGAGGAGCTGGACTTGGAGTGTAGTGTATCCTTGGACCCGAGTTCCCTGTGCTGGACCTCCTTGACAGAGATGCCCCGGCTGAGACACCTGGCTGAGAGATGGCAGCAGTGGAACCAAGAGGCACAAGACAGAGGGGCAACCTAGGCCCACAGAGCAGGAAAGCTGAGTGCCCTTGGGCAGGAGGCTTGCTGGCAGAGTGGGATGCACCTAGGGGTACCTATCAGCAGAGCTAAAAGAGCTTTCTAACACTTGCCCAAGCAGGGCAGCGGCCAGGCCGAGAGGTCAAGGGCCAGAGAGGCATGTCTGAGTGCGTAGCACAGGGGCTACTGACCTGATGGGAGAACAGTGTCCTGAGTGCCTTCCTGATCCTGAGTTGTAGCCTGTTACTTCCCCAATAAACCCCCATAATTATGAGTATTGTCTGGGAGTTCTTGTGGCCACTGCAACGAATTATCGAACCCAGCAGAGAAGTAGCAAGTACTGTGGGACGGACAGTTGGTGTTAGAGTTGGTAAAGCGTCTAGAGGGTGAGAGTATGTCTGGCCTCATAGGAATAAGCCTTGGGCTGTTGATGATGACTCTGTTTCCCCTTGTAAGGTTGGAGGAGGGCAGAAGATGTCACCCCCATGTCCTTTTTGCACTTAGATATTGCTAATAAATAAAAATGTATTGACTAATTGCACCAGTGTGCAATTATTGATCACAGATATCTTAGTTTGTTAGTGCTCCTATAAGAAAAAATTCCACAAGTAGATGAGTTAAAGAACAAGAATTTATTTTCTCACAGTTTTGGAAGCCAGAAGTCTAAATTCAGGGCATCAGCTCCAGGCAAAAGTCCTTCTTTGTCTCTTTTAGCTTCTAGGAGCTGCCAGCAACCCTTGGCTTTTTTGAGCTTGTGGATTCACTGGCCGCCATCTTCATAGCCATCTTCCCCCATGTCCGTGTCTCTGTCTGTTCTGCTCTTTTTGTGACATTGCTCAGAAGTGCTTTGTTTTAGGATCCACCCTTCTCTGGTTTGGCATCATTAATACAACAAAAGAAAAACTCTATTTCCAGATGGGGTCATACTTACAGATACAAGAGTTGGGGCTTCAACAAAACTTTTTGGAAGACGTAGTTCAGTCTATAACAATAGTCCCTATCTCTGGTAGTTAAAACTACAGACTTGATACAATTCAGGTTGTATTTTTTATTTTTTTATTTTTCTGCAAAAGGGAAAGCTTCATAGGAGGCATTGGTACTTCCTAGTACATCATATCAGGAGGCACATAATATCCGTTTGTCATTTTCAACTCATCAGTGAAGAAAAAAGGATTCCAAATCCAGGGTAGCATAGTTCTTTGCTTCCAGAACATGGAAGGAAGAACATGGGCTTTGGAGTCGGACTGGAGATGTGATATTGAACTGTGTGAACATAGCTAAGACACACTAAAAGTTCTCACGTAGTCCCTATCAAGAAGGATATCCAGCTAGGGAGGCAAAAGCAATACTCACCAAACCAGAAGACATTTCATGCAGACAGGTCTAAAGTGTATAGCCCAAGTCGTAAATGCTGTCACAGTTCTGAGGATGCAGAAATCCTTCCGGGTGAGCTGGATCCTCAGAGTATGTAATTTCAATTGAGAAAGGGGTAAGCACTCCTGGGAAGAAGGTCCTGCATGAGCAGAGGCATGTTAAAAGCCTGTGTTTCCAGGTCATGGCCCAGGAGGGTTAACCTAGTAGGAGCCCAGCAGACACCCTGACGTCAGGAGATGAAGCTGAATGAATCTGGGAAGTAAATGCTGCTCTGGACCCATCTAACAATCTGTGAAACAAAGACCCCAAAGTATCAGACTGTTTCCGGGTAACTTAATTGTATTCCAGAACAAAGCTCAAGAATCTTTACAGGACACAAAAATATCCAGCATCAACATGGTGAAATCCACAATTATTTGGGGCTGGAAGGAGTAGGCAGGCAATGCATATGGGAGTGTGAAAATGATCTTTTGGCTGATGAATCCCTCTCTGTTAGCCAGGGTTGGCCTGTGTTCATGGTTTATATATTGTCTTCAAGCTCACATGGCTTCTGCTTAAAATAAGCCTCATTTCAGATCACTGTCAGCTCTTCTGAGCCTGCTGCCTGCCATTGTGTCCACAGCTACACCAGGTAATGCTGGGGCTCCAGCTATCTCTTTACTATTACTCACTGCTGTCAAGTCCGGTGCGACTGATAGCGATCTCTCCTTGGATTTCTGAGGCAGTATCGCTACAGAAGTAGATTGCCCAAACTTCCTTCTGAGGAGTGGCTGGTGGGTTTGAACCGCCAGGCTTCTGGTTAGCAGTCAAGTGCCTTAGGCACTATGCTACCAGAGCTCCCATGCTACTATTTGTGATGCCTAAAAATTCACCAGACCTATTGTCGCAACCCTGCTTCCTCCATTCTCATCCTCTGAGCTGGTCAGTCTGGCCAGGCTAGCCAGTGTAGCACTGTTCTTGCCTCAGTGAGGTAGACTGTGTTCCAGAACCACACTTCAGTTGGATTAATGTGGTTATAAGAGGCGCCAACTGAGAGTGTGCCTTTTTCCTGATATGCACCAAGCTGTCAGCCACGCAACTGGCCTGTTACAAGGTGGCACCCAGAATATCTAGACAGGCTCTCAACACATAATTGTGAGGATTTAGCGTTTGTCTGTTACTCTTGGTTAAGTCTGATTCCTTTTCCCAGAAACAGCTATTTCCAGACATCTCAGACTCTGAAGAGATTTCTGGGAGAAGAGATATCTTCTTCAATCTCAAGAAAGCATGAAAAGTTTTACCTTTTCCTTTGTTGGGGTAATTCAGCCACGTCATCTCTTCAAGTTCTTTCCTATTTTTTATTTTCCATCTTATAGGGTGTTGAGGAGGGAGGTCTGGTGATGTAGTGCCTAAGGCATTTGACTGCTAACCAGAAGTCTGGCAGTTCAAACCTACCAGCCACTCCTTGGAAGGAAGATTGGACAATCTACTTCCATAGAAATACTGCCTCAGAAATCCAGGGAGGGGTTGCTATCAGTCAGGACTGACTTGACAGCAGTGAGGTTTTTTTTTTTTTTTTTTTTTTAATGGGGTGTTGTGGTGGTAAAAATGCTACCTTATATAATTGCTAGGAACTCTGGTAGCATAGTGTCTAAGACATTTGACTGTTAACCAGAAGGCTGGTTGTTCAAACCCACCAGCCACTTCTCAGAAGGAAGGTTGGGCAATCTACTTCAGTAGATGACAAAAGACACTAGCCCTGTTTAACTATTAGGCAGTTTCCTCAATATTTTTGGCTTTTTGGTTAAAGCATTAAGCTACTAACTGAAAGATCAATGGTTCAAACCCACCAGCCATTCCCTGGGAGAAACATGAGGCAGTTTGCTTCTGTGAAGATGTACAGCCTTGGAACCCTATGGGGAAGTTCTACTCTGTCCTAGAAGGTTGCTATGAGTCAGAATAAACTTGATGGCAGTGAGGTTATGGTTTTAGGACCAAAAGCAATAGCAGAAACACATAAATCAACACCAACAAGACTGTTTTCCTTAGAAGATCCCAGCTCTAAGACCAAAGACTGAGTCCTCATTACAGCACTCTGATGCATCTGGAGCAGGGTCCTGATATTGCAAAGATGTGCTCATCTGTAACTTGGGAAAAAAATTGTATTATATTTTTAGGAGACTCTAAATGACAATTTTCTTAAAGTAAATTTTCTCTCACCAGACTTGCTTATCTTCCTTATAAAACAAATCTCCATTGCATCTTGCAGTTGTATTCAAGCCTGCACACTCTTTCTGCTTTCATTAAATCATTTGCCCAACTGACATTCTGCAAGTCTGAGCTACATGCTGAGAAAAGCTGAAATGTGAAAGCTTCCCTGGAATTAGTCCATGAGGATCCCTGCTGAGGCAGCGGTTAAGCACTTGGCTGTGAACCAAAAGGTCAGTGGTTCAAACCTACCAGTCTGCTTCATGGGAAAAAGATTTGTCAGTTTGCTTCCATGGATTAGAGCCTTGGAAAGGCTATAGGATGGTTCTACTCTGTCCTGTATGATCACTGTGAATCAGCATACAACACCACCACCACAAACAGTTGGTAGGCTGGGGCAGTATTAAGTAATTAAAAATGAAACGTGTGTTTTGGGTGTGTGGAACTTGGAGTTCAGCTTCACCCTTTCGTTAGCTGGGTGAATCTTGCCCTCTGGTAAGGAGTAGGGGCCCAGGTAGTCAAATTACTGTGTGCCTCTCCGGAAAGTTTATGGTAGGATAGTGTATTCTACCCCTTGCTTCACAGAGGGGGTCATTGTTAAAATTTCTTGGCCCTTGGGTTGTACTATTTGAGTCCTCTTTAATCTCAGTTCTCAAATGAAACCTCTTGGGCAGAGGAAGGACTGAAAATCTTGGCTGGCAGCAGGGGTGGAGTCAACTGGCCCTCTTACCAGCTCAATGGGTGAGGGGATTCACTGCTCGTGGAGATAAGATTTGGTGTAGTTAGCCATTGTCAACACGTCCTGGTGTAAATGTAGTGTCCTTCCTTGACTTTCCCAAGGAGCAAATAGATCTCATGACACTGACTTTCATTTCTCAATTACAGCTTCCAAAGTATCTTTTCTCAAAGTTGGCCGTTCAAAGTCTCCATAGGCCACATGGTCTAAGGAAAGTAATCTGACAGGCAGTTTAGTTGTTTACACATGAAGATGTTTAAAAGTAAGTGTATGATTTTACATATAAATTTCTTCATGGAGAAAATGGAGCCTATCTTCAGGAAATAGCTGTTTATGTACTATTGAATGACCTCAATATCAGCTTAGGTTATAATAACATTGACTCTAGGATATCTTGAAGAAAGGAATGTCCCAAGACTAACCTCTACGCAGCCATTTTTGTCCTTGACTTTACTGTTCTTTGAATCCGTTGGTTGTGCATTCTGGAGTCTCTGGATGCCACAATACTTTAAATGCTCAACTACTAACTGAAATGTGGTTTGAACCCACCCAGAGGTGCCTTGGAAGAAAGGCCAGGAGATCTACTTTCCTTAAAAACTCTGCAGAGTGGAGTTCTACTCTGCACATTTGGTGTTACCAGGTGTCAGAATCGACTCGACATTAACAGCTTTTTATTCATTCAATATTAATTCAGTCAACATTTTGTGTAGACACTGCTGGGTACTATGAAAACCAGACCATCCCAAGGAATTACAGCAGAATGGGAGAGAAAAATCAATAGGCAATTGCTATATAATAGGAAAGGTGGTGGCCGTGTACAGGCACAGTGGAAAGAGTTATCTTTGGGGCCTGGGAGAGAGAGAGAATCTTCAAGGAAGTGACAACAGCTTTATATTGGAGAATTGATAACGCAAGGCTCTTTCTCTCCCAGTTCCCCCAACACCATTACTTTTCCCCATTTTCTTCTATATTTATTCTTTTAGACAAATTTTATGTTATTTTTTTAATCAAATTCCAAATTTGGACTACTGTGAATTTATAGATTAATTCATGGAGAGTCATTACCTTTATCAGGATTGAGTTTTCTTGCACGAGAATAATGTACTATTCTCCATATGTTCACATCTTTTTTTGATGCCTTTTAGTAGAATTTTATTGATGTATGTCCTATGTTTGCTTATGAAGTTTATTCTGAGATTCTGAGGTATTCTCCATATATATGTATATAAAACTCACTGTTATCAAGTCGATTCCAACTCATAGTGACCCCTCCTTGGGTTTCCGAGGTGCTAAATCTTTGTGGAAGTAGATTGCCCAGTCCTCCTTCCGAGGAGTGGCTGGTGGATTTGAACCACCAGCCTTTGGTTAGCAGTCAAATGCCTTAGGTACTATGCCACCAGAGCTTATATATAAGCTTACATATATATATATATATATATATATATACCAAACTCAGTGTAGTTGAGTCAATTCTGACTCATAGCAACCCCATTTGGGTTTCCAAGGTGGTAAATCTTTACAGAAGTAGATGGCCCAGTCTTCCTGCTGCAGAATGGCTGGTGGGTTTGAACTGCCAATTTTATTATATCTGTGTGTATATGATATACACACACTCACACACACATGTATAAAATATATTTGTTACTATGATTTTTTTTCCCTATTATATTTTCTAAATGATTAATTATGGTAAATAAGAACCTAGTGAATTTTGGGTATTTATACATGAGCATATAGAGAGCACACCAGACCCAGGTGAGGGCCTTCACACTTACTGATTATCTTAGGTCAGGCTTCTGGGAAACAGACTCTGAGATGGAGGTGTATGAGCAGAAGGTAGATTGCCCTCAAGAAACTGCAGTGCTGTTGCAGCAGAGCTCAGATGCACCCAAAGAGGGTTCTAGAGCAGGGAGGACCCTTCAGAATTGCTCTGAATTGTACTCTGTCCATTGGCCAGTCGTTGGATGTGGGCTGCCATCAATGGAGAGGCTCAGCCTGGGGCCGGGCCGTTCTCTTCAGCTGAGGGCAATTCCAGCAGCCACCAGAAGCCGACCCTCCAGGCTGCCTTGGTCCTGAAAAGAGGTCCTGGGTGGTGCACAGCGTCCACTACACTAATATTTTTATAGTTTTGTTTCTAAATGACTACAATTAAGAACACTAACCACCCTGATAAGCCCAGCAAGTCACAGATTCCTAGGTAACTGCTCCTTCCCTAGCACTTACCTCTTGAAGACATGTGAAGGCATTTTTCACTGCCATCAAGTCCATTCTGACTCATAGTGACCCTGTTTGGGTTTCTGAGGCAGTAAATCTTTATGGAAGTAGATTGCCCAGTCTTCCTGCTGCAGAGTGGCTGGTGGGTTTGAATGGCCAAACTTCTGGTTAGCAGTCAAGTGCCTTAGGCACTACGCCACCAAAAGGATATCATGCTTGATAAAGTGGAGGGTCAGTGAAAAAGGGGATGGATTGACACAGTGGCTGCAGTGATGGGCTCAGGCCTAGCAAGGATTGTGAGGCTACACAGGCCCGGGCAGTGTTTCGTTCTGTTTTACATAAGGTCACTATGAGTCAGAGATGACTTGACAGAACCTAACAACAACAACAACAACAACAAAGACATTTCACTAATGAGGATGATATCAATGATGAAGTTTTTCAAAACGGGTGACTCTCATTTGGACTTATTTTAATAATGATCTTTAGGGCATTAAAGAATATTTATGTTTCATAGAGAGAGACTTACCAAGTTAAGAAGAATGGGTCTTTGGTCCAATCTAATTGGACAAATCTGTCCTGGATTTCCTTGCACTGGTATGTTCCTTGGAAGCGAGAATGGCCAGACTTTGTCTCACTACTTTGGTCATGTCAGAAGGGTCCATTCTCTGGAAAATGATGTCACACTTGGTGAAGTGTAGGGTCAATGAGAAGGGTGATGGCCCTCAACAAGATGGATTGACATGGTGGCTGCAGCAATGGGCTCAGGTATAGTAGGGATCATGAGCCTGGCACAGGACTGGGCAGGGGTTCATTCTGTTGTTCATAAGGTTGCTGTGAGTTGGAGACGACTCGACAGCACATAAAAACAACAACAACAATTGGACAGAAGTTTAAAATACATTGGAGAGTCCAGTCCTGTTGAAAAAAATACCCTCTCACCCCCAACACATAAAAGACTTAAAGATAGCTGCTTCTTTGTCCCCCTCAACTTTAGAGGTATAATCTGCATAAAATAAAGTGCATCCATTTTAAATGTAGAGTTAGATGAGTTTTGACAAATGTATCCCCTATGTAACCACCACCACAATGAATCTATAGAACATTTCCATCACTCCTAAAGGGTTCCTTTATGCTTTTTCCCAGTGCTCCCCTCACTCAGACAACCACTGATCTGCTTTCTGTCACTACAGGTTAGGTATAGCAGTTTCATATGTGTGGGACTGTATAGTATGTACTCTTTTATATCTGGTGCCATTCATTTGGCAAGTTTTTTAAAAAAAAATGGTTTTTGAAGTATAATTTACACACAGTAAAGTTCACTCATTTAAAATGTACAGTTTTATGATTTGACAAATGCATACAGTGCAATCAAGATAAGATATAGGATATTTCTATTACCCCCTCAAAAAAGAAAACCTTAATTCTTCTTTGTAATCAGTCTCCTATCTGCAGTGTTCACCATATTTTCTCACAAGTAATGCACCCACATAAATGACACACACACACATATACATATAACATGCATAGTGTGTTTAGGAAAATAGTATGTGTGGGATTTGTGTAGTTGGCAAAAAATGTATAACAGGTACGTTATTTATGTAAAAATACTGGTATCTGTTTTTAATCTCATCCCATGTATTTTGCATTTCAGGTATTATTTCCTCATCCCTACAAGTTCCACTTGCATCTTTTTCATATCTTCCATTTCTTCCTCATAACTTCGATGCTTTCTTTTCCATCCCTGAGCATATTTGTTGTTGTTGTTATTTGCCGTCGAGTTGGACCCGACTCATAGCGACCTCTCCTTGGGTTTCCGAGGTGTTATCACTACGGAAGTAGATTGTCCAACCTTTCTTCCGAGGAGTGGCTGGTGGGTTTGAACCGCCAGCCTTCTGGTTAGCAGTCAAGTGCCTTAGGCACTACACTACCAGAGCTCCTTTGAGCACATTTAGAATATTTAAATTGCCATTTTAGAGTTCATGCCAGCTAATTCCTTTTGCTTTAATTCATCTATTTATTTCTATTTATTTTTTTTTTTGTGGGCAGCATATAGTTGAGTCTTGATTTCTTAACCAATTTAACAATGTCCACATTATAATTAGAATTTTAGATAATTTACTTTTAGTAAATGTAATTACTGGTATGGTTGGGTTTAAACCTACCTTCTTTCTATTTATTCTTTCTGTTCTTGGGTTCTTTTTCCTCATTACTTACCTATCTTTAAATTAATTAGATGTTTTTAGTTATTCCATTTTATATTCTTTGTTGGCTTATTAAATGCAGCTCTGTTTTCTTTTGGTGTATGTTTGTTTGTTTTGTTTTAAGAGGCTGTTCTATGGTTACAATACACTTCTTTAACTTACCACAGTCTACCTCTAAATACTCACTTCACATATATGATTAGAACCTGGTAGCGGTATCCTTCTATTGCTCCTCCCTATCATTTGTGTTGTTTTCACACATTTTCTATCTACATATATTACAAATCTCACAACACATGGTTTCTTTGCTCTTTAACACTTTAAGGAGGTCTTTTGTAGTAGATTTGCCCAATGCAATATGTCATTTGATTTCTTGACTGCTGCTTCTATGGGCATTGATTGTTGATTGCCATTTTGAAGACCAAGGTGTGCCTGACTCAAAACATGGTCTTTGCAATAGCTCATATGCATTTGAGAGCTGGACAATGAATAAAGAAGAATGCGGAAGAATCAATGCATTTGAGTTGTGGTGTTGGTGAAGAATATTGAATGTACCATGGACTACAAGAAGAATGAACAAATCTGTCCTGAAAGAAGTACAGCCAGAATGTTCCTTAAAAGTCAGAATGGTCAGACTTGGTCTCTTGTACTTTGGTCATGTTGTCAGAAGGGACCAATCCCTGGACAAGGCTATCATGTTTGGTAAAGTGGAGAGTCAGGGAAAAAGGGGAAGGCCCTCAACAAGAAGCTTTGACACAGAGGTGTAACAATAAACTCCAGCATGACAATGGTTGTCAGGATGGGTGCAGGACTAGGCAGTGTTTCGTTCTGTTGTACATAGGGTCACTGTGAGTCAGAATGACTTGATGACACCTAACAACAATAATAACAACATGTGATTATTGTTTTTGCTTTGAAGAGATTAAAAACAAGGAAACATTTTTTTACTCCTGTGTTCTTCTTTCCTTTGTATAGGTACAGATTTCCTTCTGGTATCATTTTTCTTCTGCCTAAAAAACTTCCTTGTCAAAGATTTCGTTTTACTTGGATCCACATCAACACCAATGGAAGCAGCAGTCAAGAAATCAGGTATCGTATTGCACTGGGCGAATCTGCTGGAAAACACTTCTTTAGAGAGTTCAAGAGCAAAGATTTCGCTTTGAAGACTAAGGTGCACCAAACCCAAGCCTCAGTATTTTCAATCACATCATATGACAATGAGTAAGGAAGACCAAAGAGAATTGATGCCTTTGAGTTGTGGTGTTAGCCAAGAATACTGAAAATACCATGGATTGCCAGAAGAATGAACAAATCTGTCCTGGAAGAAGTGCAGCTAGAATGTGATTTAGAAGCGAGGATGGCCAGACTTTGTCTCACCTACTTTGGTCTTGTTGTCAGAAGGGACTGGTACTTGGAGAAGGATATTATGCTTGGTAAAGTGGAGAGTCAGGATAAAAGGTGAAGGCCCTCAATGAGATGGATCGACATGGTGGATGCCACGATGGACTCAAGCATAGCAAGGATTTTGAGAATGGCACAGGACCAGGCAATGTTTCCTTCTGTTGGATGTCAGGTCACTATGAGTCCGAGCTGACTTGATGGCACCTACCAGCAACAACAAAAAGCTTCCTTTCACAATGCTTGGAGGGTAGATTTTCCAGGGACACATTCTCTCAGCTTTTGTTTATCTAGAAAAATCTTTATTTTGCCTTCAATTTTGAAAGATATTTTATCTGGATAGTGAATTCTAGAATGACGGTTTTTCTTCGAACTTTAAATATGCACTTCTCTTTTGTTTCTGACAAGTGGTCTGCCGTCATTTTTGTTCCTCTCTACTTGGCGTAGTGCCTAAGGCATTTGACTGCTAACCAGAAGGCTGGTGGTTCAAACCTACCAGCCACTCCTCTGAAGGAAGATTGGGCAATCTAGTGATACCGCCTCAGAAACCTAAGGAGGTGTCACTAGGAGTGGGAAACTACTTGACGTCTGTGAGTTTGGTTTTTTTGGTTTTCTACTTAATGTGTCTGTTCTTTGGCTGCATTTAAGATTTTTTTCTTTACCTCAGTGTTTTGTTTGTTTCTTTCATTTGAAGTTCTTTAAGCTTCCTAGATCTGTGGTTTATCATTTTTATTTCATTTGGATAGATTTTTAGTCATTATTTCTCCAAGTATTTTTTTCTGTACCTCTCTTTATTTTTGAGACCCTGATTACATGTGTAGCAGATCAAGAATATTGTCCCACTTTCTCTAATGTTCTGTTCATTGTTTTTAAACTTTTTCTCCCTGTAATTCATTTTAGATAATTCTTATTACAATGTTCAGGGTTACTTAGCTTTTTTCCACATGGTGTAGTCTGCTTTTAATCCTAGCTAATGTACTGGGTCATTTCAGAGATAACGGTGTTCATCTTTAGAATTTTTATTTGTGTGTTTTTAATTTTCTCTATTTCTCTCTTCATCTTGTTCATATTTTCCTTCATCCTAATGGTAAGAGTTATATCAGCAGTTTTTAAATCCTAGAGTGTTATTTATCTGTTTCTGATTTCTAGGTCTCTTTCTTTTGAAGAGTGGTGATGGAGTGGCTCGAATCTACCAGCTGGTCCACTGAAGAAAAATCAGGCAGTCTGCTTGCATAAAGATCTATAGCCTTGGAAACCCAGTGGGGGTCGCCACGAGTCAGAATTGACTCATTGGCAATGAGTTTCCTATTAATTGTTTTTCTTGGCAATAAGTCATATTTTCCTGCACCTTTGCCTACCAGTCCCCGTTGAATTGATTCTGACTCATAGTGCCCCTATTGGACAGTGTAGAACTGCCCTGTAGGGTTTCCGAGGCTACAATCTTTATGGGAACAGATTGTCACATCTTTTTCCCTGGCTGCTGGGTTAGAACCAGTGACCTTTTGGTTAGCAGCCAAGTGCTTAACCGCTGTGCCACCAGGGTTTCTGCATCTTTGCCTACATGATAATTTTTGATTGAATGTTAGACTTCATGAAGTTTATGTTGTTAAGGGTTGAATTTTACTGTTTTCCTTTAAAAGGCTGACTTTTTAGGGCAGGCAGCTAAATTACTTGCATTTTGGTTCCTTTGAATCTTGTTTTCAAACTCTTCAGGGGAACTAAATTAGCTCTCAAGTAAAGGCTAATTGAGCCCCACTTGTAAGCTGTGGCTTTCTTGAAGTCTCTCTTAAATGCCCTGTGTGAGCTCTCTCCACTTGGAAACCTGAACTATTGTTATCCTGGTGTGAACTTTGAGAATTACACTGTGTGCAGCTCTGGCAATTGTTCTTGCTTGGTCTTGGGTTTCACCGCACACATGGATAGACTGGTGTTCAGTCTCAGATTCCAGAAGACTCCTGTGCAGGTATCTGGAGATCTTTCTCTGCAGAGTTCCTTTCTTTCAGATATTCTTTCTGGCCCTGAGTGTCACCTTGACCTGCCCACACTCCTGTCATTGCCTTCCCAACTCAGCCAGATTATAAGGTCCTGTTGGCATCTCTCCTCTGTACTGCAGTCCAGAAAGTACCTGGAGGCAGAAAACCTTGTTGATAGTAGGGTTCACCTCATTTGTTTCTCTTTCTCAGGAAGAACAGTCCTCTACTGCTTATTGTACAATGTCTGGAAAGAGTTGTTCTCTGTATTTTGCCCAGTGTTCTAGTTTTATGGCTAGATGACAGTTCTGGATCCTTCCAATGTAGCTTTCATATTATTATTATTAAATGAAAAAGTAAATATTGTTAGAGTTCAAATCCCCTTTTGTGATCAAGTTTTTTAATTATATGAATTTGACTTCCATAAACAGAATCTCAATTGCACTTAATAGAAATGAAGTCATTGACCCTCTATGGTTTAAAACATACAATCAATTAGGTCGTAATCCAGTGGTCAACTGTACCCTCAGATAAAATGCATTCTGCATCTTGACAGAAATAATAATAGCCTCAGTATTAATATGGAAAAACAAAACCCATTTTGCCTGATTATTATAACAGTAAACCCAAAGGTCACAGAACTGAAAATGGAACAGACTTTAGTCATAACTAGAAGTAAAACTATACACATATTAGAAGATAATGGAGGAAGTTGGAATTTTGGTTCCCTTTTTGTTTCTGTAGCAGCAATATCTGGTTTGCTTGCTTTAAATGACTTGCACACATGGATAGTCTCCACCAAAGGATCAAGGGAGAATGTGTTCCAACCATAAATAATTGCCTGTGTGCTCAATGCCTAAACCCAATCATGGTGCAGCTAAAGATATCAGGCAGTGGGACTAAACAGGGTGGACATCCAGGTAGCCTTGAGTTTATGAGGCTCCTCTGGGTAATAGGGGGTCTGTCAGGTGCTCCTGCCTCTCCACTTGAGAACATTCAGAATGACCCACCCCAGGGAGGCCTTCAGCTGGTGTCGAGCCCACCTGTCATGACTCTTTAGAGCTAGCAGGGATTTTATGATCAGCACCCTCATTCACTTCATGGTAGAGGTAATGATTTTTGGGTCCCCAGAGTTCCTGGGGCCCAGGCAGCTATAGCTGTATCTTATTGTCCAGAAAGAGAGACGTGCACCTGCTATACTGACAACCCAGAATGCATTTTCCATAAAAATCATTCACCAATGAGAGTGAGGGACAGTTGCAAGGAAATTAGTGGTATTACTAGTAGCTAGTACTATTATTATAGTAGCTAATTAGTTAGCTCAGCTGCTAACTAGAAGGTTGACGATTTGAACCCACCAGCTGATCCATGGGAGAAAGATATTGCAGTCTGTTTCTGTGAAGATTTACAGCCTTGGAAACCCTATGGGGCAGTTTTACTCTGTCCTACAGGGTCACTTCGGAAGGAAGGTTGGGCAATCCTACTTCCGTAGTGATACTGCCTCGGAAACCCAAGGAGGGGTCGCTATGAGTCAGGGCTGACTCGACGGCACATAACAACAACAACAACAACAACACAGGGTCACTATGAGTTGGAATTGATTCCATGGCAATAGGTTTGGACATTTGTATAGGGGTTAAATAAGGAACTTAGCTTCTGAAACTATATGAGTTTCAAACTGTAGGGGGTCTTTGTTATCCACATTCATTAGACTAGTCCCCACAGTTTTGAGGTTGCAGGATACATAAGCAAGCCAAAGTCAGAGGCAAGCAAAAACCATCTTGGCCCCAAAACACACACTAACGAGCTGACCACTTGGGAAATGAGTCCTTAGACAAAACAAATAGTCTTCCCAGCTTAACATTAAAGTATTTCTCAGCTCATCATGTCAAAGTCTTTTGCGGTTTATCTCTTGTTTATGGTCATATGTTGTAAAGATACAATTAAACACATATATAAAAGATGCAAGAAGCCATAAAGTTGATGAAAGTATTGTTGAAGAATTGCTGGAATCACATGCCAAGTTTTGACAAATGAGGTGCTGGGAGAGTTAACCTGATGAACAAATCATGGAGAGAAAATTGGTAAGGTTGAAGCCAGAATTATAGCTGTAGGTAGAAAATTATTTGAATCAAAAGATCAGAGGAAGCACTGGGAAAAATTAATGATGTTCTAGAAATTTCTTCTTTATAGTAATACTGCAAAAGTCAAACACTGGAAAACATTGCAAGACTCAAATTTATTGGGCTATCATGAATTTGTTTGAAAAAGAATACTCCCACCCTGCAAAGACCTGTACAATTTATCTTTTGTTTGTTTCGAACACTAAGGCATTGTTTCAATTCAGTCTAAATTTTGTTAAATTTATCTTTTATGAATTTTAGTGTTATTACCTGAGATAAAGGTCTTACAAAATTGCCACTTTTATATTTAATGTGATATTTTGATCCCCATTTTAAGAGAACATACTTTCACTGATCTTTAACCCATTGTGTTACTATATCCTTTTACAAAAGAAATATGGTGTTAGCAGTTAGCATCCTTTAGTAAATTAAGGACCAGAAGGAAGTCCCTTAGGTGGCTTTTCTAGCATGAGAACGATATAAATAGTGTATCTGGAGGGCTCCAAAAGTGCAAATTACCTACAGAGACTAGGTGCGTGAGTGGACACTAGTTAAAATACATTGTTTAGCCCACTAGCCTTTCTAGTCACTCTTTTTTTTTTTTTTTTTAACTCTTTATTGTGATTTGAGTGAAACTTGACAGAACAAGCCGGTTTTCCATTAAACTGTCACACACGCTTTGTCTCGTGACATTGAATGCAGCCCCCACAGTGTAATGTCACCCTTCCCCTTTCCTCCCCGTGTTTACCATTTCCATCTGTCCTTCTTTTCTACCCATCCATTCCTACCTTCTGAGCTTAATCCCTGGGCAAATGCTGCCCTTTTGATTTCACATGGCTGATGTTTAAATAGTGTGTACTTGTCTGGTGTTATTGTTCACCCCACAGGCCTGTCTATTGTTTGGCTGAAAGTTGAGCTACAGAGGTAGTTCAGTTCCTGGCCGGAAGGATGACTAATGGTTATAGTCAGAGGGTTTCATCAGTCTCTATCAGACCAGTAAGCCTAGTCTTTGTTTTTTTCCCCATTATTTTGAGTTTTAGTCCACATTTCTCTCCCACTTTTTCCAGGACCTTCTATTGTGATCTCTTTCAGAGCAGTTGGCAGGTAGCTGGGCACCATTTGGTTCTCCTGGTCAGGGTTGTGGAGGGTGAGGTTCATGTGGTCCACTAGTCCCTTGGAGTAATTGTTTCCATGTCTCTTTCATTTTCTTCACTCTGCTTTGCTTTGGGTGGGGAGAAAACAATAGTTACACCTTACATGGCCACTCACAAGCTTTTAAGACCCCAGTCGCAACTCACGAAAGTAAGATACAGAACACTGTCTTTGTCTCTGGGTTTGCAGGGGCTGATGGACTCAAGATCTTCAGGGAATTCAGCTGCCTTCGGAGGCTGACAAATGCAAGATTGACAGGTAAGATGGCAGGCTGTTGGTTCACAGGCTGCAAAGGTAACAGTCCTGAGATCAGTAGGCAATATAGCAGGCCACTGGTTCCAGTTCAGGAACCGGAGATTCTGATGAGCCAGATGCAGAATCCAGATCCAGCAGAAAGCCAAAGAGCTTTGCCAGAGCTTTTCCATATATATTAGAAACAGGCCACACCCCAGAGGAAACTCCCTTTCAACTCATTGACTGCTCATAGCAGATGTCATCATGGAGGTAATTACATTATACCAGACCTCATCATGAGGATAACTACATCATAACTGATAAACCACTTAAGGTCATGGCCCAGCCAAGTTGACACATAACTTTAACTATCACAGTGATCTTTATTGTTTTAGGTTTTACATTTAGGCCTTCAATCTATCTTGAATTCGTATGTGGTGTGAAGTATGGATCTTGTTTCATTTTCTCTGTAAATTGATATGCAGTTTTGCCTGCACCATTTGTAAAAGAGACTGTCTTTTTTCCATTTAATGGATTTCAGCCCTTTGTCAAAGACCAGCTGTCCATAGGTAGATGGATTTACTTCTGGATTCTCAATTCTGTTCCATTGTTCTATGTGTCTGCCATTGTACCAATACCAGGCTGTTTTGACTATATAGTAGGTTTTGAGATAGAGAAGTGTAAGACTTCCTTCTTTGCTCTTTTTCTCCAGTAGTGCTTTGCTCATCTGAGGTCTCTTTCCTTTCCATATAGAGCTAGTGACTGCTTTTACCATCTCCTCAAAGAATGTTGATGGAATCTGGATTGGGATTGCATCATATCTATTGATTACTCTAGCTAGTACTGACATTTTCAGAATGTTAAACCTTCCTATCCATGAGCATGGTATATTTTCCCATTTATGTCAAGGGATTTGTTTTCTAATTGACTTACCCTTTTTTTCCAATTGTTTTGATTCTGCACTTTTGTCTTTTAAATATGTTATCTATCTCTATAATTGTAGTGTTAATCTTCTAGCTTTCTAATTATTGTTTTTGTATTGTTTCTAATTATCAACTTATTTTGTCATTGTGCTCTTATATTGTCTTCCTGAATTCTTCTAGGTTGTCTGTGTTTTCCTTGATTTTGTTTGTAGTTTTCTTGAGCTTTTGGAAAGATACACACACACGCATGCACACACACACATGCACACATACACACTGTAGGCAGTATTTAATTGCTAGTCATTCTGAGATTTCAGCTGAGCACTGGTGGGTGAGGGGAAACAATAACAAATGAAGAGGTGTCACTTTGGATCCTCTGCCTCTTCTTTTTGCTCTGCCTCTCCCAGTAGCATCACTAGGGTTGGTTTCACCCACTGTGGTAACTCATGGTGTCACCCCTCCCCCCCCACACCCCATGGTCCTCTTCCCATTCTAGACCATACAGAATCCTTAGTAAAGTTTATGATCAATTTTGCCCACAGAATAGTATGTTGTAACTATAGATATAAGTTGTTTAAATGTAATATTTCTTACACTAGCAAAAAACTTGTTTTGAAAAATCTTTCTACATTGAATTACAACATTATTAGTAACTATATGTATATATAGGAGCTCTGGTAGCATAGTGCCTAAGGCACTGGACTGCTAACCAGAAGGCT
>NW_006921688.1:4082399-4085695 GCF_000298275.1 Orycteropus afer afer | reverse complement strand
TCAAGTAGTTCTATTACCTTCTCTTCCTTGGGAAGGTTTCCTGGTTCTTTTTGCTCGTTCTTGTCCTGTTTCTTTGCTTTATTTGAAGTTGTCTGTTGTCTCCAAGACATTTTGGAGTCGTGGTATTTATTTGTTGATTACGTGTTTATTTCCTTCACCTGGCTACATTTTTTTGGCTTTGAACATAGCTCAGTGCCTGGCACATAATAGGTATTCAGGGAATATTTATTGTGTTAACAACAACAACAACAACAAATAATGACCCTGTTGGATGGAGAATCCTGCTTTGGGCATAAAAAGAAAAACAGAAGGTAGTGGGTGGGGGCTGCTGAGGACTGGCTGTGCCATGGGTAAGTACATGTTGGGGGTGGTTAATGTTGATTTCATAGATGAATTAAAACATTTGATAACCCTGTAAATAGATTACTGTACATTTATATAAATGGCACACTTAGCTTGTAGTGATAAGGTGCTAAAATAACTGCATGAAAAATGAAGGAGTCTATCAATCAAATGGTTGTTTTGCCTACGTGAAAGTCAAACAACCAATTTGAAGAATTTTTTTCCTCCTCTGAATTGACCCTTTGTTTTGTGACCCAACACTGTAGTGTAAACTGCCAATTTAAGGCTATGCCCACTGCTCTGCTGATTATAGCATTCTGTAGACTCCTGTGTGAAAAGAGAAGCAAAGCAAATTTGCTAAGCCTGGTGCTGGCTCAGTAAACATTTGTTAATGTGAATGATTGAGGTTGTTTAATCCTCCAGGCTATCAGGTGATTATTTCTTCTTCCAGAGTATATATAGGTGGTTAAAAGGAGAAGCAAGTAGAATAAACGATGGAAAGCAGGTTCTTTTCTGTGATCTGACTTAAAAGCAATTCATTGAAGGGGGAATTGTAGTAGAAAGGTGCAATTACATATCTGACACTTACTTAAAGACTCTGTGATAAGTTGAGTAATGGCATCTCAAAGGTGTCAAAATTCCATTCCCAGGGACCTATGATTATGTTACCTGATGAGGCACAAAGGACTGTGCAGGTGTGATTAAGTTAAGGATCTTGAGATGTGGAAAGTAGCCTGTATTGTCCAGGTGGGCCCAATATTATCACAAGGGTCCTACTAAGAGGGAGGCAGGAGAGTCAGAGTCAGAGAAGGAGATGTGATGACTGATCATTTGAATATGCTGTTGTTGTTGTTATTTGCCATTGAGTCAGCCCTGACTCATAGCTGACCCCTCCTTGGGTTTCTGAGGTAGTATCACTATGGAAGTAGATTGCCCAACCTTGCTTCCGAGGAGTGGCTGGTGGGTTTGAACCGTCAGTCTTCCGGTTAACAGTCCAGTGCCTTAGGCACTACGCCATCAGAGCTCCCTGGAGATGCTATAGGACTGACTTTTAAGCTGGGAGTAGATGACCATGAGTTAATGAATTCAGGTGGGCGTTAAGAAGCTGAAAAAGGCAGGGAACAGGATTTTCTTCTTAGACCTCCGCAAGTAACTCAATCCTACCAACAACAAGACTTGCTGACCTTCAGGATTAGAAAATAATAATTTTGTGTTCATTTATGCCATTAACTTTGTAGTAATATGTTGCAACAGCAATAGGAACCTAACACTGATTAAATCAGTTGCCTGGTGATCCCGTGTATGTGAGAACAGAACTGTGCTCTCTAAGGTGTTCAGAGGCTGGCTTTTCTGAAGTAGATGGCTGGACCTTTCTTTAGTGGTACCTCTGCGTAGACTTGAACCTCCAACCTCTCTGTTAGAAGTTGAGTGCTTTATTGACACCACCCAGGGACACTGTGCTTAGTATAAGATATGGCACATAGCACACAGTTGATAAATCTTGCTTGAATGAATGAACTATGAACAGTCTTTTGTATATTTCTCCTCCCCTTCCCCTCTTCTCCCTCTTCCATTTCTCTGGTTCCTTTCCATTCCCTTCTCTCCTTCCCCCCCTTGCCTTTCTCTTCCTTCTTTCTTCCCTCCCTCCTCTTCCCCTCCATTGTAGCCAGTATTTAATCACTGGGCATTCTGGGAATTCAGCTGAGTACTAGTGGGTGAGGGGAAACAATGTCAAATGAGGAGGGCCCACATTGGGTCCTCTGCCTCTTCTTTTGTCAGCCTCTCCCAGTGGCATCACTATGGTCGGTGTCACCCATTGTGGTAACTCATGGTGTCACCCACCCACACACACAGACACCCCATGGCTCTCTTCCCATACGAGACCATGCAGAATCCTTAGTAATGTTTATGATCAATTTTGACCATAGAATAGTATGCAATAAATACAGGTGTAAATTGCTTAAAAGTAATATTTCTTACATTATACTAATATTAGCAAAAAATTGTTTTAAAAAGTCTTCCTCCATTGAACTACATCATTTGTAACTGAGCATAAGCCTTTTCTTGATTTTTCTCCTTCTCTTCCTTTAATTACTACTTCATTTCTTAGAAAGTTATTGATACAGGAGCACAAATACTGCTTACTGCAATATTATAGCTAAAATACCAGAAATTTTGAAAATCAATGACTATAAAAACACCAGCAGTAATGAAAACAGCAGTACATGCTTGTGGCACGTGCAGAAGATATCATGTAATTCAAAGCATCATTGTAATTGGGTAATAGTGACAACTTTGACCAGATCACATTAGAAGGTTCATAAAGTAAATTAGCATAGACTTTTAGTCTTGTAGATGGGAGTTCTGGTGGCGTAGTGCCTAAGGCATTTGACTACTAACCAGAAGGCTGGTGGTTCCAACCCACCAGCCACTCCTTGGAAAGATTGGGCAATCTGCTTCCATAGAGATATCACCTCAGAAATCCAAGGAGGGGTTGCTCCTTGTCTAATAGACTTGACAGCTGTGAGTTTTTTTTTTTTTTTTTTTTATATATTGATACATGTAAACTGGACTTATGAAAAATGTTTTTGTTTTTATAAATAACTACAGTGTTTTTTTAAAATAAAAAATAATAAATTTCTGCTGAAATATTGCACAAAAACTTAATAGACAGTATTTTGGTGTCCTGGGCAACATTATGAATAGTCCAGAAGCATTGTCCGATACAGTGCAAGAAGACAAGCCCTTTAGGTTGGAAAGCATTCAAAATATGACTGGGAAAGAGCTGCCTCATCAGAGTAGAACCAACCTTAGTGATATGGATAAAGCAAAGCTTTCAGGACCTCCATTTGCTTATGTGGCATGACTCAATTTGAAGAGAAACAGCTGCAAACATCCATTAATAATCAGAACATGGGCTGTATGAGGATGAATCTAGGAAAACTGGAAGTTGT
>NW_006921688.1:4074919-4079772 GCF_000298275.1 Orycteropus afer afer | reverse complement strand
CCATTCCAAAGAAAGCTGATTAGATAGAATGTGGAAATTATCTAACAATGTCATTAATATGACATGCTAGCAAAATTTTGCTGAAGATAATTCAAAAAAGGCTGCAGGCACATTGACAGGGAACTGTCAGAAGTTCAAAGTGATCAGAAGATGATGTAGAATGAGATATTGCTGCTGTCAGATGGATTTTGGCTGAAAGCAGAGAATACCAGAAAGATGTTTACCATGTTTTATTGATTACACTAAGGAATTTGACTTTATGTGTCATGACAAATGAAGGATAACATTTTGAAGACTGAGGATTCCAGAACACTTAATTATGCAGAATTTGTAGATAGACCATGAGGCAGTCATTTGAACAGAACAAGGAGATATGGCATGGTTTAAAACTGGAAAAGGTGTGTGGCAAGGTTGTATTCTTTCTCCTTATATAGTCAATCTATATGCTGAACAAAATAATCTGAGAAGCTCAATTAACTGAAAAAGAGCACAGCATCAAGACTGGAGGAAGACTTATCAACAACCTGCAATATGCAGATGATACAACCTTGAATGCTGAAAGTGAAGAGGAGGACTTGATGTACTTACTACTGAACCTCCAGTATGGGTTGCATCTGAACATAAAGAAAACAAAAACCCTCAGAAATATACCAAAACAAAACAAAACCCAACCCAAAAAACACATCATGATAAGTGGCTCTTTGCCACTAGACAGTTGATGCTTTCTAGCATTTCATTCTTCTTGGATTGACGATCAATGCTGACAGCTTTAAAGTGTTAAAAAACAAAGATATCACTTTGATGACTGAGGTATGCCTGACCAAAGCCATGTTCTTTTCCATCACCTTATATGAATGAGAAAGCTGGAAAATGAAAAAGAAAGACCAAAGAAGAATCAACATATTTGAATTGTGGTGCTGGCAAAGAATGTTGAATATGCCATGGACTGCCAGAATAATGAACAAATCTGTCTTGGAAGAAGTTCAGCCACAATGCTGCTTAGAAGCACGGGTGGCAAGACTTTGTCCAGCTTACTTTGGACACGTTGGAGGGGACCAATCCCTGGAGAACATCATGCATAGTAAAGTAGAGGGTCAGGGGAAAAGAGGAAGACCTTCAATGAGATGAATTGACAAAGCGGTTGCAAGAACGGGCTCAAACATAGAAAGGATTGTGAGGATTGTGCAGGACCAGGCAATGTTTTGTTCTGTAATGAATAAGGTCACTATGAGTCAGAGCTGACTCTAGGGCACCTAACTACAAGAGCAGGACCTCAGCAGCCACATTGTGGAATCCATTCTTGTGCTCTGCCAATTATATGCCTCAGCCTAACCCTATGTGTTGCTTTTTCCTGCCTCACAGCAAATCGACTTCAGTGTCTATCTTCCGATTCTGCTACCCCCTCTGTACTGGCCCACACTGCCCCTTGTATCTGATTTGGTTTTTCCAGGCCTGATTCTGCCTCCTGACCTTTTAGTTTTATAGCCCTCCATTAACTGACACATTCTTGTCATGTTTCTTGGTTGACATGCCTCATGGAGAGAATCTGAGTGATTAGGCCTGTTGCTGAGTCAGGCCCCAGTGCAGGTCTGTGTAGCTCCTCCTGGGATGTGAGCTCCATGTGGGACCTCCCCTGGACCTAGGGTTGTGGCTGTGCCTATGTTTGCACTATGCTGCCCCCCCCCCTTTTTTTTAAGTTTTAATTGTGGTGAATACATATGTAACAAATTGTTTGCCATTTCCATATTCTTTATGTGCATGATTCAGTGACATTAGTTATGTTTATCATGTTGTTCAATCATTGTCTGGTTTTTGTTGTTGTTAGGTGCTGTAGAGTCAGTTCCAATCCTAAGTACAACAGAAGGAAATACCACCCAGTCCTGCACCATCTCACAAAGTTTGAACCCCTTGTTGCAGCCACTGTGTCAATTCATCTCATGGAAGGTCTTCCTCTTTTTTGCTGTATTTTACCAAGTATGATGTCCTCCTCCAGGGACTGGTCCCACCTGATAACAATGTCCAAAGGAACTGTAATGAAGTCTCGCCATCCTTGCTTCTAAGGAGCATTTGGCTGTCCTTCCTCCATGATGGGTTTGTTCCTTCTTCTGGCAGTCGAGGGTGCATTTGATATCTCTGTCAACACCACAGTTCAAGTGCATCCATTCTTCTTTGCTATTCCTTTTCCATTGTCTAGCTTTCATATGCATAGGAGGCAAGGGAAAATACACCATGGTTTGGGTTAGGTGCACCCATAGTTTTCAAAGTGACATCTTTGCTTTTTAACACTTGCAGCAGATTTGCCCAATGCAGTATATCATTTGATTTCCATTTGTATTCTTTTTAAATAGGTGGTGGTATTCTAACCTGCAGAACTGCCTCTGCATTTGTGGCATTTGAACCTTGACTAGAGGCCACCTAGATTCGCTGAGTCTGCTCAGGACACAGCATAGAGGCTGGCCCTGGTCCTTCTGGACTGTGCTTCCTTCAGGTTAGGAAGTGAGTCGACCACAGAGAGAGGCCCTGGCTGGCACAGTTGGTTCAATATTCGACTACTATCTGAAAGGTTGGCAGGTCAAACCCACCCAGAGGTATCTAGGAAGGAAGGCCTGGTGATCTGCTTCTGAGAAGTCACAGTCTTGAAACTAAGTGGCAATTCTACTTTGACACATGGGATCTCCATAGATCGGATTCCACTTGATGGCAACTAACAACAGACCACAGAGAGGTGATGAATTCAGCATTCTGACAGTAGATTCTTTTCATTTGAAAAACACTCTGCTCTGCTGGACATGCCTTCTGCACGGCAGGGCTGGTGCATTTCTGGAGGACGAGAGTGCCAACAGCCTCAGGACACTCCTGGCAGCACAGTCCCCAAGCATGAAGGCCAGGGAATCAGTGGATCTATGCCTGATTGTTTTGTTTTTGAAGCTGTTGAAGGACACTGTATTTCACGATGAATGAAACAAAGGCCCTTCAAGTTGAGGCAGCCAACAGATGTTGAGCCAATTCCAACTCAGCGAGCTAAGAGCCCCTTCTCAAGTGTAAAGAAACCCCCTTGCTCATGTAACTGAAATGTTAAGTACCACTCAGGTCTGGCTTCAAGCCTGGTAATAAAACAAGAATCTTTCTCACCATTTCATAGATTGCGTCTCCCTGGTATATTTCAAATGAGTGTAGTTAACTTAACCCTCTAATGTTTCTGGGTATGAAATGAATAGGAGTAATTCAGTCTCGCCAGCTCACTAGCATCTTGCTCTGCTTCATTTACTCACAGCCGTGGATGTGTTTTGGTTTCTCTTGCTTCATAAGAAAGCTTGGTTGCAGCAGGATACCAACATATATGCCAGACATATTTGAAATGTAATATCGACTAAGCTATAACATATAAACTCATTGCCATTGAGTTCATTCCAGCTCATAGTGACCCCCATTGGTTTTTTAAGGCTGTAAATCTTTATGGAAGCAGATTGCCTCATCTTTCTTCTGTAGAGGGGCTGGTGTGTTTGAACCATTGACCTTTTGGTTAGCAGCCAAATGTCTTAACTACGACACCAGCAGAGCTCCTTAAGCTATAACATATATCAGTCTACAAAATTTTAAAAGTCAATGATGAGAAATGACTTCTAATCTCATTTTTAAAGAAAGTTGTTCCCAGTATAACTAATATGTATTCTAAAAACAAACGGTTCTAAAAACAAACAGTTTGGAGAGTATCAGATTATTGGAAAGAAGTATATGGCATTCAATGAATGCTGAAATAATGGAAAGGTTATGGGGACTCACAGAAAATAGGCAGCAGAGGGTTAAGTAAGGAACCCCAGTGGTGCAACGGTTAAGCACTGGGCTGCTAACCAAAGATTGGCCTTGGAACCCACCCAGCAGCTCCATGGGAGGAAGACATGGCCATCTGCTCCCATAAAGATTACAGCCTGTGGGGCAGGTCTCCTCTGTCACATGGGGCTGCTATGGCTTGACGGCGCCTAACAACAACAGAGGGTTAAACAGCAAACACCAGAGTCGCAGCAGTTAAATCGCCTCCTCCATGGCCTGCTGGACTCTCTAAGGGACATGAAAAAACAGAAGTTACAATGTTAGTCCTCCCGGAATTTACAGCCCAGTGTGGCGATAAGCTACAAGTCAGAGGAAAATGAAACACCATTAAATGTTTAACTGATAGTTTTAAAGAGAGCATGGAAAGAGCTGTTGTGGCAATCCTGGCGAATTTCCAAAGCGACCCTCTTCACGGGAATCCCTTTGCATTCGAAGGAGGGAGCCATCACTAGGCTGTGATGGTCAGAGAAGAAGCAGGGCTTGACCCAGGGGTGGTCGGAAGGTGACTAGGAAAGGAGGGTCTCTCCAGATGGGTGGGATGGCATGTGCACTGGTCCAATGGGGAAATGGAAAGATGTGCTCAGGAGAAGCAACAATTGTGTGGAAGTGAGTGGGAAGCGACTCGATGGCAGTGGTGGCTGCCAATGGCTTAGGGTTGGGACTATGTATTTGACAAACACGCTGAGAGGAAAGGAGGGGGCGTGTGCCCAGAGCCTGGGTTTTGGAACAATCTGGCCTAACTTACTGCAGAAGTATGTAAATACATGTTCTACCGTAAAACTTCAAGGAGATTATTGTGTACAGGAGACAGAGTAAATAAAAACCATAAAAAACATCGGATTTTTTCCATCGACCTATAGTCAGCTGATCTTTGACAAAGGCCCCAAATCCATTAAATGGGGAAGAGAATGTTTGTTTAATAAACGGTGCTGGCAAAACTGGAGATCCATTTGCAGAAAAATGAAACAAGATCTGTACCTCACACCACACACAAAAACAAACTCCAGATGGATCAAAGACTT
>NW_006921688.1:4066159-4072939 GCF_000298275.1 Orycteropus afer afer | reverse complement strand
AATGACATGAGACAAAGTATATGTGAACTGCTGTATGAAAAGTGAATTTACTCTGTAAATCTTCACCCAAATCCTAATAAAAACAAAACAAAACAAAAAAAAAACATCGGAGTTTTAAAGGCCAATTCTTGGACAATTTCTCTGATAGGCCTTCTTGTATCAGATCTTTCTTTTTGTGTCATAGAAGGAAGCATTGCCTTGTCCAGAGGGCTTTGAAACATCTCACATGAGTAGGTTTCTCAATGAGAAAACAATTATGTGATCTTATTTATATTTCCTCACTTCTGTATACTTTGATTCACTACAACTGATGCTTCTGGCTGAGGGAACTTTTCAGAAACCTCTCCAAGCCTAAGACAGAACTTTGGAATGCGAAGTTAGGTTAACAAGTGGTTTTGTGTTGATTTACTAAGGCTCAGTGAGAGAGGTGGCCTGGGTGAAGCCCCGCTGCACCTTACTCATCCAGCTGCCTTTTAGCAGACAGACCTCGGAAAGGTCCCAGAACCTATGAAAGCCTGTCTGCCGGCCTCACCCCACTTCCCCAGTTAACTTTACAAATGATCCACACACAATTTGCCAACTCCACAAAGTGAGAAATACTTATGGTGCCTCCCTGGCCATTGCAACTGCAGACTTGGGGTCTTTCAGTATTTTTGCCCACATCAGTGTACACAGAGATGATTCAGTGGGGTTCAGCTCTGTCCAGAAGGCATTTAGGCCATTTGCCAAAAGCTGAGCCTGGTCAGCTTCAGAGCTCTGCCCTAGCCCTGCCCCTTTTGGAGGGCATAGGCCACTGTTTTACAAAGCCCATTGAATTATAAGCCCGGGCCCAGAAGTTCACGTTTCAGTGATGAATACATACCATTGTGAGTCTGTACATGCCTTCGCTGCCATGAGTGAGGTCTGTAAAAGGCCTGTTTGTATATGCTAATGGAAAGAATGGATGTGTGGCAGAGTTGTTGGGTTCGGAAAGGTAAGGATTGAGGATTCTGGGCCAGGGAGATGGTTTTCCAGAGCCCAGCCAGAGGAGATTAGCAACTTGACACCAGAAGTTGGTGGAAGAAGATGGGAGGAGGTGGGCTAGAGTAGTAGCAAGAGGCAGAACAAGGAGAAAAGACTAGATAAGTAGAAACTGCTGGTGATGAGGGTGATGCAAGGAGCAGAGAAATGTGTAAGTCAGGCTTCAAGACACTGCAGGTGCTCCTAAGGAGGCTGGGTTTGCCCAGTTCCCTTCTGAATTCTGTCTTTCCCCTGCCACAGCTGTCTGGAACCAAGTGTTTCAGTTCTAAAAGCTCACACGTGCCAGATCTAAGTCAACCTGTCCCCAAAGTTCCATATTCCTAAATCACCCTTGCTGGTGGTTCTTCTCTTTCTCTTAGCATTACAGACTTTATCTAGCTGATAGGGGGACGTTCACATTTATGTATTTTACAGTTCTAAGTAAGTCCATTCAGCAGGCATTGTAATTCAGTGGTAGAATTCTCATTTTCCATGAAGGGTTCAATTCCTGGCCAATGTACCTGACATGCAGCCACCACCCATCTGTCAATGGTATGGCTTATGTATTTTTCCAATGCTGAACGGTCTCAGTGGAGTTTCCAGATGAAGATGGAGTAGGAAGAAAGATCCAGTGATCTACTTTTAAAAACCATTCAGTGAAAAGACCCTATGGATCAGAAGGGTCTGATCTATAACCGATCACGGGGATGATGCAGGATCGGGCAGCCTTCTGCTCTGGTGCGCACGGGGTCACTCCAGTTCAGGGACCAACTTGACAGCAGCTGCAATTACAATGAGTCAATGAAGCTAAATTAAAAATCAAAGTGTAAACAAGACTTAGAGGTAACAAAAGTACCTAATATTGTCCCTGAAATGATATATTTAAGGCTAAAGTGAAACTTGAGGTAACTGTTTTCTCAAATTTCCAACATTTGGCATAAGAGCGGAAACAAGGTGACATTAACAAACAGATTGCAGATTCATTGACTTAGAAAGATCCAGGCCATGAATAGGTTGGACTTGGGTAGCAGTTGAGATATATGAGACCCATGAAAGTCTAATATCTGCTGAGCAATTTTTATCTGCCATGACTGTTCCAAGCACTTAGTGTTGACTTAGTTTCTCTTCCAACAAGGAGCCCTGGTGGTGCAATGGTTAAGGCCTTAGCTGCTAACTGCAAGGTCAATGATTTGAACCCACCAGCCACTCCTCAGGTGAAAGATGTGGCAGTCTGCTTCAGTAAGGATCACAGCCTTGGAAACCCTGTGGGATGGTTCTACTCTATACTATGGGGTCACTATGTATCAGAACAGACTCGACGGCAGGAGATTGGTTTTGGGAATCTTCCAACTAAACTCTGAGGAAAATACCATGATTGTCACCATTTTAAAGAGAAGGACACTGAGGCCCATGGGTGATGAGTCACCTAGTTTACTAGGTCCCGCAGCTAGTAAAGCAGCAGAGATGGGATTCAAATCCAGGCAGCATGGCTCCAGAACCTGTGCATTTAACCGCCACACTGACTATTGCTGTGGTTAGCTGCCATGGAGTCAGCTCCAACTTGTAGTGACCCCATGCACAAGGCCATTGTGACCCATAAGATTCTCACTGGCTGAATTTCACAGGTAGATCACCAGGCCTTTCTTCCTGGTTTTAGTCTAGAAGCTCCACAATCTGTCAATATTAGGTGCTGTTGAGTCGGCTCTGACTCATAGCAGCCCGATGTACAATGGAATGAAACACTGCCCGGTACTGTGTCATCCTCATGATCATCGCTATATTTGAGCCCATTGTTGTAGCCATTGCGTCAATCCGTTTCATTGAGGGTTCTTCTCTTTTTCACTGATCCTCTACTTTACCAAGAGTGATATCTGCCATCTAGGTCAGAAGGAAAGCCCATGTGTCTGATGCTCTTGATGTCATCCCACAGTGCATCTGGTGTTGGTTTGCCAGCTACTAGAAGCTGAAATAGACAAGAAAGGACCTCCCTCTAGAGCCAGACTTTGCATTTGGACTCCCAGTCTCCTGGACTGTGAGAAAATGCATTTCTGATCTTTAAAACCACATACTTGGGACATTTATGTTACAGTAACTGAGACAATAACTAAGAGATACAGATAACTAAGACAGTGATCATGAAAATTCTGAACTTCATAACTGGTACACAAATACTACTACCTACCGTGTATCTATATGTGTGCAGAATAGAACTGCCCTCCACAGAGTTTCCAAGGCTGGGACCTTTCAGAAACAGATCACCAGGTCTTTCTGGGTGGGTTCAAATGGCCAATCTTTCTGTCAGCAGCTGAGCACCAAACTGTGTATGCCACCCAGGGACTCTGAAATAGGTGGTAGATAAGTTACCAATTCTCTTTTCAGTCCTAAACAAGACACGGTCATTGCGTGATTGAGTATACAACAGTGAGTCCATAATGTCTCATACCTGAATTATTCAACATGGTAGAGTCAAGAAAATGGAAAATTAGCAAAATTTTACTTCTAAGGAAGAGTCCAGGTAAGTGGACTGGCATTCAGCCAGTATGCCCTGGTATGATCCTAGAAGTCGCTAAAATACTGAAATATGTCCAGATGGGTTGGTAGTTACCTAATGCCCTGAATGCTTCCTGTCACTCCAGGCACATAGCTCCCTCTCAGGGACAGCCAGCCTCGGTCGGGCCTCAAAGACCCTTCTAGCGCCGTGGCTGGTATCCATCCTGGTTGGTCAGTAACCACTCCTGCTGCTCTGACTGTTGAGCTTCTAGAACATCAGCACCACAGGCCAAATGCAGAAGGGCTGTACTGCATCTTCCAATGAAGACCTCAAATCACTGGGGGGTGGCTAACAAAAGCAGGAAATGTGTTCTGGGCAGCTTGCCATTCCTTTTGGTGCTTAGATGTCAAAGAGAAGAGAGGGAGCTACAGTTTCCCCCTTCCTTTCCTACCTTCTCTCACCTTTGAAAATTGACCTTGTAAGAGGCAGGTTAGGATTTCTAGACCCTGAGCAGAAAATGGGAATGTCCATGTTTATGAAAATATCACTCAAAAGTGGATCTGTGCCACATTAAGCTGACTAGAGAGATAAAATCACCTTTCTCTGGGCTTAAGTCAAATCGCATGTGGACTCTCTGAACCGTATCTGCCGGCTATTTTAAGGGCCTCTTCTTGAAAACATGATCACAAGTTCCATCTGTACTGGGACCACCCAGCCTCGTTTGCATTTACTATCTATCTGGATACAAGTGATTTCGATTACATCTTTTGCAAACACATGTGCAGTTTCCTTGGAGCTGGGCCATGAAGCCAGGAGGCATCTTGACAATCACATTTGAGCCGTTGCTATGGAGCATCGATGGGTTGCTTTGGAGCTTGAGCCAAGGCCTTTGCTACGGCTATTTGGGAGAGGACTACAGATAGCTGGCAAACTCAGCTAAAAATCGTTTATGAACCACACTTGTCATATCACCCTCAGAGAGAAACATCCAAACCATATTTCCTTTTATATATAATAATTGCAAAATGTTTCAAGTAATTCCTCATACATAATCTTGGTCTGTTCTCTCAAAATCCTGTGAAGGACACCATTTTACAGATGAAGAAAATGAGGTTTTGAGGCATTGGATGCCTTGCCCAGGGATATAAATAGGATCTTTTCTATTCTGCCCTTAACTAAATTGCTTGGAGCTGAGGAATCACAAATAAACCAGTTATTATTTCCTGTAGGAGCAGGAATCCTTCAAAACTTTTTGATTTTATTTTTAAAAGGAAGGGTGGCTAACCTGATCCACATCCCCAAGAAGGTGAAAAACTAAGTGGGGGTGGTAAGTTTGTATGTTAACACTTGTCACTGACATGGGTGGTAAAAGCTAGAAAAGACCTTAGCGTTGTCTGGTCCAGTTTTCCCAAAGGATGAGTCTCAGGCTAGTAATAGGTGTTATGCATTAAAATAATTTAATGGTCAAACAAAGTTGAGGACACCTGACTTAATTAAATATACAAGTTTACTGTAAGGCTCCATTACTCCTCTATCAGTTTGTTGTACTGTGGTGGCTTGTGTGTTGTTGTGAGGCTGGAAGCTGTGTCAACAGCATTTCAAATACCAGCAGGGTCACCGATGGCAGAACGTTTTCAGCTGAGTTTCCAGACTAAGACAGACTGGGAAGAAAGATGGGCATCAACTTCTGAAAAAAAATGGCCACCGAAAGCCTTAGGAATGGTAGTAAAACACTGTCTTATATAATACAGGAAGATGAGCCCCTCAGGTTGGAAGTCACTCAAAATACAACTGGGGAAGAGCTGCCTCTTCAAAGTAGAGTTGACCTTAATGATACGGATGGAGTAAAGCTTTTGGGACCTTCATTTGCTGATGGGGCACCACTTAAAATGAGAAGAAACAGCTGCAACATGCATTAATAATCAGAATGTGGAATATACGAAGTATGTATCTAGGAAAATTGGAAGTTGTCAAAAATGAAACGGAATGCATAAAGATTGATATCTTAGATATTAGTGAGCTGAAATGGACTGGTATTGGTCATTTGGAATCAAACAATTATAGGTATACTACGCTGGGAATGACAAATTGAAGAGGAATGGTATTGCACTCATCCTCAAAAAGAATATTTCAAGATCTATCCTGAAGTACAGTGATGTCAGTGATAGGATTATATCCATACACTAACAAGGAAGACCAGTTGATTCTATTATTAGTCAAATTTACGCACCAAGCACTAACACCAAAGATGAAGAAATTGAAGATTTTTACTAACTTCTGCAGTTTGAAATTGATCAAACATGCAATCAAGGTTTATCAATAATTACTGGTGATTGGAGTGCAAAAATTAGAAACCAAGAAGGGTTGGTAGTTGGAAAATATGGCCTTGGTGATAGAAATGACACCAGAGATTGCATGATAGAATTTTTCAAGAACAATGACTTATTTATTGCAAATGCTTTTTTCAACAACATAAATGGTTTCAACAACATAAATGGACATTGTCAGATGGAGTACACAGGAATCAAATTGACTACATCTGTGGAAAGAGGCGATGGAGAAGCTCAATATCATCAATCCAAACAAGGCCAGGTGCTCATATGCAATTTCAAGTTGAAGCTGAAGAAAATTAAAACAATTCCAAACGGCCAAAATATGACCTTGATTATATAACATCTGAACTTAGAGACCATCTCAAGAATAGATTTGACACATTGGACATCAATTATGGAAAACCAGATGAGTTATGGGATGACATAAAGAACATCATACATGAAGAAAGCAAAAGATTAGTAAAAAGACAGGAAAGGAAGAAAAGACCAAAATGGATGTCAGAAGAGACTCTGAAACTTGCTCTTGAATGGAGAGTAGCTAAAGTGAAAGGAAGAAATGTTGAAATAAAAGAGATGAATAGATTTCAGTGGGTGGCTCAAGAAGACAAAGTAAAAAGTATTATAATGAAATGTGAAAAGACTTGGAGTTAGAAAACCAAAAGGGAAAAATACACTCAGCATTTTCCAACTGAAAAAACTGAAGAAAGAATTCAAGCTTTGGAGTTGGAATATTGAAAGATTCTTTGGGCAAAATATTAAATGATTCAGGAAGCATGAAAAGAAGATGGAAGAAATACATGGAGCCGTTGTACCAAAAAAAAATTGATTGACGTTCAATCATTTCAGGAGGTAGTATATGATTAGGTAGCATAGTGGCTAAGACACTTGCCTGCTAACCAGACGGCTGGCGGTTCAAACCCACCAGCCACTCCTCGGAAGGAAGGTTGGGCAATCCTA
>NW_006921688.1:4065056-4065614 GCF_000298275.1 Orycteropus afer afer | reverse complement strand
ATGTCAGATGGATCTTAGCTGAAAGCAAAGAATACCAGGAAGATATTTACCTGTGTTTTATTGACTATGTAAAGGGATTTGGCTGTGTGGATCATAACAAATTATGCATAACATTGAGAAGAATGGGAATTCCAGAACACTTCATTGTGCTCATGAGAAGCCTGTACACATACTAAGAGGCTGTTGTTTGAACAGAGCAAGGGGATACTGCATGGTTTCAAGTCAGGAAAAGCGTGTGTCAGTGTTGTATCCTTTCACCATATTTATTCAATCCATATGCTGAGCAAATAATCCGAGAAGTGGTTATGTTTGTGTGTCAACTTGGCTGGGCCTGGTTGAGTGGCTGGGTAGCTAGTGGTAGTTATTCCCCATGATGAGACTGGCAATCAGCTCCATGGGGGGATCTGCCACAAACACCTGAGTAGCTGCCTTAGGGAATGTGGCCTGCTTCCTGTATATAAGAAGCAGCTTTGGGAATGGTCTCTAGCTTATGGCACACTTGGACCCTGCATGTAGCCGTGTCGTTGTTCAGCAGCCTGCCATGCTCTGCTGACCTTG
>NW_006921688.1:4059676-4064621 GCF_000298275.1 Orycteropus afer afer | reverse complement strand
TTTTTTTTTTTTTTTAAACAGGCATAAAATGAGTTTGTTAGGAAAAATGATTCCCACAAAATAACTTTTCTAACTTTTTTTTTTCCTAACTCTTTGTGGTTTTGGTGAAGAATGCTGAAAGTACCATGGGCTACCAGAAGAACGAACAAATCCTTGAAGAAGTACAGTTGGAATATTCCTTAGAAGCAAGAATGACCATATTTCGTCTCACCTGCTTTGGTCATATTGGCAGAAAGGACAATTCCCTGGAGAAGGTTATCATGCTTTGTAAAACAGAGGGTCACTGAAAAAAGGGAAGAACTTCAACAAGATGGATTGACACAGTGGCTGCTGCAATAGGTTCAAATATAGCAGGGATTGTGAGGATGGCGCAGGAATGGGCAGTGCTTCATTCTGTTGTCCATGGGGTCACTAGGAGTCAGAGTCAGCTCTACAGCACCTAACAACAGCAACAGCAACTGCACGGCTATCAGGCTGTGACCAGAAGACAGTGGTGGTTTAGTGGTAGAATTTTCGCCTTCCATGTGGGAGAACTAGATTTGAGTTCTGCCAACGCACCTCATGCACGGCAACCACTGAACAGGTCGCACCTGAGCTTCCAGACTAAGAAAGACTAGGAAGAAAGGCCTGGCGATCTACTTTGAACATTAGACAATGAAAACCCTATGGATCACAAAGGTCCAATCTCATTGTACAGGAGGTTGCTATGAGTTGAGGGTCGACTAGATGACAACAACCACCAAGCTCGGAATCAGGAGTTCAATGTTTAACAACCAGCGCTCTGGAGAAAAAGTCCTGCTTTGTAGCATTTTCTGATTTCTATGGTGTAAATATTGCCACCCATGGCCGATTTCATGTGATCAACAACAACAAGGATTATGAAATTGACAGAGATGTCCCATAGCAAACACACTGTTGCATAGTATTTCCACAGTACAGACACAGTAAATGCAAATAATTTGAAAAGCATAGGAAAAAGCAAAATTTAGAAAAATAATTAGAAAGTAATGTTTTCAGTACGTAGTATTAGCTTTGTTTTTAGTATAATTTATTTAATTCTAAATCCACATAACTTAATTTTTATTAGCGATTGTGTTTAATAAATGCTCACAAAAGTCCTAAAAACTTAATGACTTTTCGGAGCTAGTATACACTGGTTTCAATACCCTGTTGTTTGTGATTCTCCAAGGGATTGGGAGTATGGGGGCATATTAGGTAGTGCAGTAAAAACTTATTTAGTCCCAGGCCCTCATTTAGGTAGTATTTTATAGGGTTTGTGTTCTAGGGAGCACATTTTGGAAACTGCTGATCTAAACCAACATTCTTATTTTTCTCTCTGATTTTTCTTCATTTCCAAAGCTCTTATGGTTTCCTAACTACTTTCAGAGAGCTTAACACACCAGCTTCTCATTTGATTCAGTTCACTAACTATTGATCGGGCTCTCGTTGTGTGCATAACATTATGCTAAGCACTACAGGGAATCCTAGATGACACCGACTTAGTTCCTCCTCCTGGGCCAAGCTGTAGAAAAAATACACAAGTAGCTACTGCAGAAGGCAACATATGTTAGTATCCTAGGAGAGGTACAAGCAAGTAACTTTGGGAGTTCAATGGAGAATGAAATCACACCCAGTTTTGGATGGAAGAGTGGGAGACAATCAAATCCAAGGCAGGGGCTGAGATGCAACAGGGCTCCTTGCCTGGGACTGGAAGAGGGACAGGCAGGCAAGGGGTTCAGCATGTGCTCTTCTTGTTCAAAATGTATTTACTTCTTCATTACTTCATTCAACAGACAAGTATTGGAAGATCTTGGTGCAAGGCCCGTGAAGTCTATCTTTTACAAAATTTGCATTATTTATTTTATTCTTTTCTCCAGCCAGGCTAAGCGTTGGGAGTTTTGGTGGCATAGTGCCTAAGGTATTTGACTGCTAACCAGAAGGCTGGTGGTTCAAACCCACCCGCCACTCCTTGGAAGGAAGGTTGGGGAATCTATTTCCATAGTGATACTGCCTTGGAAAACCAAGGAGGGGGTCACTATGAGTCGGATCTGACTCGAGGGCAGTGAGTGTGGTTTTTTTTTTTTTTTTTTGAGGCTGAGAGTTTGTTCACGTTATTAGCTATTTGAGTTTTCTCTCCTGTGAATCGTCTGCTTGTATACTTTGCCCACCTTTGTACAACATTTCCTTTATAAAAAAAAAAAAAAAAAATAGTTTCCTTGCTAATTCATAGGGATTCTTTGTGTATTCGTTATGTAAGTTACAGATGTTTAAAATACTTTCTCCCACTCTACCAGTCATCTATTTAATTTGTCTTCCAGGGCAGTGTAGTGTGTGAGTAAAAACAAGGGACACTGCGGCCAGGGCTTGGGTTCTTGTCAAGCTCCTACACTCTCACTGCGACCTGGGGCAGTTTACTTTACCAATCTTTGCCAGATTTCCTATAAAATAAGGCAGTGCTAACTCCTACATCACTGGAGGGTTAGGAAAATTAAATGAGTGAATATACAATACATTCTTAGCATTGTAAAGATTAGCCTTTATTAGTTGACCTGAAGTCTTTAATTTGAAGTCATCAAAAGTTCTACTTTTTTGGGTTTGTACTTTTGGAGACGTTTTCAAGAAATTCTCCAATATTGTCTTCTATTAATTTTTTATTTTTGTTTTCACATTTAAATCTTTAGTGGTGTGAAGAAAGCCTCCAACTTTATTATACTCTATGTAATGAGCCAAATTTGCAAGGCTGTGTCTAAATAATCAGTATTTTCCTCAAAAGTTCTATATGTTTTTTTTTTTTACCTTAAATTCTGTTTTAATGCCAAAACTGTTACCTCATCTTTTTTTGCTTTATATTTGGCTAGTATATTTTCACCCATTCTTTCTTTTCAAACTTTTTCTATCTTTTTTTTTTTTTTTTTTTTTAATGTCTCTTGAAAACATATGTTTCTGGATATATGTAAAATGTATACATATCTTAAAATCAAGCTATAGGTCTGTCTTTTATCTCAGATTAATTTTAACATTACAAGTTACTGCCTTCTAATTCCATATATTTCATTTACCATGGCTTCTTTCTTTTTCTCCACTGGCCATATTGAGTTTTCTCTCCTGTGAATATTAAATTCTCTTGCTCATTTGAAAATTGTACATTTTATTTTTATAATTTTAACATGTTACGTCACTTGCTATGTTTTAGAATATCTTAGGGTCCTATCTATTATGTCAGGAGGTAGTATAAAATTCCTCTGAAATAAGATCTAATTGATTTTAATAAAAATAGAGCATTGCTCAATTTCTCTCATACTTAAAGAAATACATATTGAAACTGCTATGAAAGACCATTTCTTTAAAGCCTCTAAAATTGACAAAATTTAGAAGTTTGGTAATACCCAGTATTGGGGGAAAATGCACAGAAACAAATACTTTGGTAGGAGCATGTTGTTTGTTTGTTGTTGCATGCCGTTGAGTCGGCCCGACTCATAGCAGCCCCTCCTTGGGTTTCCGAGGCGGTATCACTGTGGAAGTAGATTGCCCAACCTTCTTTCTGAAGAGTGGCTGGTGGGTTTGAATTGCCAGCCTTCTGGTTAGCAGTCAAGTGCCTTAGCACTATGCTACCAGAACTCTTTGGTAGGAGCATAAGTTGGTGAAAAGTTTTGGAGCTAATTTGACAGATAGCTGTGGTAACTTTAACACACATACTCTTCAATCTACGAGTGTGCCCAGTAGAGAAGAATTTTGATGGTCATAGTGTCAGTTGTAGCAAAAATCCATACTCATTTCCACCTTCTGTACTGTTTCAATTTCTTACTGTGAGCATGAACCAGTCATATCATTAAAAATGTATTATATAAAAATAATACATATACTTGGAAAAAAGGTAGAATTGTAAAGATGTCACAGAGTCATGCAAAGGGTTTCTAATAGCAAAATATTGAGAATCTCTGACCTAAAGTGACATTTTAATTGTTTCCAAATTATATATTTCAGTGAAATAAAAAGGGTGTTTCTTCTACTTTTATATCACCTTTCATCCAAGAACGTCAATAAATTCAATACAACTTTCCTAATTTATTTTATAGATGGGGAATGTTGTTATGTTGTTGTTGTTAGGTGCCATAGAGTGGGCTCCACCCCATAGCGACCCTCTGTACAACAGAACGAAACACTGCCCAGTCCTGTGCCAGCCTCACAATCCTTGCTATACTCGAGCCCATCATTGCAGCTACTGTGTCAATAGATGGAGCATACAAGCTAGGAAAAGATCAAGCAAGCTCACCTGATTGCTCATGGTGAGTTTGCAACGTAGTTGCGAGTAGAGCCCTCATGCACTCTCTGATGACCATCACTTCTGGGACATGTGTCCATTTGAGAGACACATTGTGGAGGTCCGAGTGATTCTCTTTCTTCCATCATCACTCAGTTCTTTGCATATCTCCCCAACAGCAAAACTCTACCAATGGCCATGAGGGAGCCCACATTTACTTTGGAACCATTCTGTTTATCTTTTCTTTCATAGACCACTCAATTGTAACCATTCATCAGTCCTCTACAGGAGTTGGTAATCAATGAAATTTGACAATTTTAGTGGCCTTCCTTTAGAAATAATTCTATATTATTCCATGGCATTGTAATTTTGCATTGCATTCTTGAAACTGACCCAGACACCACAGAATAAATGTAATGGGAAGCATGAGTTTGGAATAGCAGATGTGTTGGAGCCGTGTTCCTGAGGTCTGGAAGCAAACACAGGGCGATGGAATTCACAGACCCAAGAGGGCTTAGAAGCAGGAAACCTAGGCAGCTGTCACTTTTAGCTTTGATTTATGTTCTATTCAAACAAAATATCTTGCTTTCTGATTGCTGCTTTGGCTTAATATCAGCAGAGTTGTTATGTGCCGTTGAGTCGGACCCAACTCATAGTGACCCCTCCTTGGGTTTCTGAGGCACT
>NW_006921688.1:4053462-4059576 GCF_000298275.1 Orycteropus afer afer | reverse complement strand
CAATCAGGAAGAATTTGCTCAAGGATCAAACAATGTTTTTTTTTGTGTGTAGACATAATGAAGTTCTACTGTTGCACAATATTCTGTAGCAAACAGGGCAGAGATGTCTACAGGAAAGAAGAAAACCAATAAACATGGCTAAACTATTCCAGCTTAAGCCCCTTCATCCCTGAGACTGAGCAAGTTTTCAGGAAAATACGTCTCATTTTCCTTAACTGTGGAATAGGAATATATACAGCTTTATGCTGAAATCTGAAATTATAATATCTATTTTGTTGTTGTTGTTGTTAAGTGCCATCACGTAGGTTCTGACTCATGGTGATCCTATGTACAACAGAATGAAACACTGGCAGTCCATGGGATGTTCAATATTCTTCACCAACACCATAATTCAAAGACATCAATTATTCTTCAGTGTTCCTTATTGATTATCCAGTTTCTGCATGCATATGAAGTGATTGAAAAAAAAACATGGTTTAGGTCAGGTGTGCTTTAGTCCTCAGAGTGATGTCTTTTTTTTTTTTTTTTTTTTAACACTTTAAAGAGGTCTTTTGCAGCAGATGTGCCCAGTGCGATAAGACATCTGGTTTCTCTACTGCTGCTTCCATTGGTGTTGATTGTGGATCCAAGTAAAATGAAATCTTTGACAACTTCAATCTTGTCTCCATTTATTGTGATGTCACTTATTGGCCCAGTTGTGAAGATTTTGTTTTCTGGATGTTGAGGGGTAACCCATACTGAAGATTAAAGTCTTTAATCTCCTGCAGTAAGTGCTTCAAGTCATCTTCCCTTTCAGCAAGCAAGGTTGTGTCATCTGCATACTGCAGATTGTTAGTGAGTCTTCCCCCAACACTGATGCTTTGTTTTTCATACAGTCCAGCTTCTCAGATTATTTGCCCAGCATACATATTAAATAAGTATGGTAAAAGGATACAGCCCTGATGCACACCCTTCCTGATTTTAAACCATGCAGTGTTCCTTTGTGCTGTTGGAACAACAGCCTCTTGATCTATGTACAGTTCCTCATGAGCACAATTAAGTGTTCTGGAATTCCCATTCTTCTCAATGTTAGCCATAATTTGTTATGATTCAGCCACACAGTTGAATGCCTTTGCACAGTCAATAACACAGGTAAACATCTTTCTAGTATTCTTCACTTTCAGCCAAGAGGCATCTGACATCAGCACTGATGTTGCTCCTTCCATGCCCTTTTCTGAATCCAGCTTGCATTTCTGGAAGTCAATATACTGCTGCAACCATTTTTGAATTATCTTCAGTGAAATTTTATTTGCCTGTGATATTAATGATATTGTTTGTTAATTTCCACATTATTTGGGATCACTTTTCTTTGGAATGGGCACAAATATCAGTCTCTTCCAGTTGATTGGCCAGATAGCTGTCTTCCAAATTTCTTGGCATAAATGAGTAAGCATCTCCAGCACTGTATCTATTTGTTGAAACATCTCAATGGGTATTCCATCAATTCCTGGAGGCTTTTTTTTTTTTTTTTTTGCCAATTCCTTCAGTGTAGCTTAGACTTCTGCCTTCAATATCATTGGTTCTTGATCATATGCTACCTCCTGAAATGGTTGAACATCGACCAGTTCTTTTTGGTACAGTGACTCTGTATTCCTTCCATCTTCTTTTAATGCTTCCTACCTTATTTTGCCTGTAGAATCCTTCAATATTGCAACTTGATGCCTGAATTTTCTCTTCAGTTCTTTTGGCTTGAGAAATGCTGAGCATGTTCTTCCCTTTTGGTTTTCTAATTCTAGATCTTTGCACATTTCATTATAATACTTTACTTTGTCTTCTCTATCCACCCTTTGAGATTTTCTGTTCAGCTCTTGTAGTTCCTCATTTTCCCCATTTGCTCTTCTTGGAAGGAAGGCTGGGCAATCTACTTCCATAGAGATACTCTCTTGGAAACCCAAGGAGGGGTTGCTATGAGTCGCAATTGACTTGACAGCAGTGAGTTTAGAGTTTGTATAGCTACTCTATGTTCAAGAGCAAGTTTCAGAGTCTCTTCTGACATCAGTTTTGGTCTTTTCTTCCTTCTTTCTCTTTTTAATGACCTTTTACTTTCTTCATGTAGATCTCCTTGATGGCATCCCACAACCTGTCTGGTCTTTGGTTAGTGGTGTTTGATGCATCAAACCTATTCTTTGCATGATCTATAAATTCAGGTGTGATATAATCTATGCAGTATTTTGGCTTACATGGACTTGTTTTAATTTTCTTTAGCTTCAACTTGGACTTGATTATGAGCAATTGATGGTCTGTTCCATAGTCACCTCCAGGACTTATTTTGACTGATGATATTGAGCTTCTCCATCACCTCTTTGTGCAGATGTAAATGATTCGATTTCTCCATATTCTTGCTGGAGAAGTCCACATGTATAGTCACTTATGTTGTTGAAAAAAGGTGTTTGCTATAAATAAGTCATTGATCTTGCAAAATTCTATCATGCTGTCTCCAGCATCATTCTTATCACCAAGGCCGTATTTTCCAACTACCAATGCAATATTCCAGAACAATGTTCTGCTGCTATTCATAGGGTTTTCATTGACCAATCTTTTAAGAAGTCGATCATCAGATCCTTCCTAGTTGTAGTCTGTAAACTCCAATGAATCATGTGCATCATGGGTGACCCTACTGGTATGGGAATATCTGTGGCATAGCTTCCAGCATCATAGCAATGTGCAAGCCACTACAGTATGACTATATATATATATATATATGTATATGTACACACACACACACACACATATATATATATAAACTCACTGCCATTGAGTAGGACCTGACTCATAGTGACCCCTCCTTGGGTTTCTGAGGCAATATCATGGTGGAAGTAGATTGCCCAGTCTTCCTTCTGAGGAGTATCTGGTGGGTTTGAACTACCAGCCTTCTGGTTAGCAGTCAAATGCCTTAGGCACTACGCCACCAGAGCTCCTATATATGTATATGTGTGTATGTGTGTGTGTGTGTGTGTGTGTATAACAGAAACAGAGACAGTGCAAAAGAGACACAGAGAGAGATGAGTCTCTGTGTGGCACAAAAGGTTAGCATGCTCACCGCTAACTGAGAGACTAGTTGTTTGAGTTCACCCAGAGTTACTTCAGTAGAAAGTCTGGCCATTTAATTTTGAAAAGCTATCCATTGAAAACCCTATGAAGCACAGTTCTACTCTGACATGTATGTGTTATCATGAGTCAGAATCTGTTCCATAGCAACTGTATATATACTCATACATACACACACACATCTATACTGACATGTACATGTATACATACACACATATATAAATTAATCCACTTTACACTTGTCATTCTGGTCTAGTCCAAACATAGTAGATATAACTTGGGTTAATTCCCACTGTTTTTCAAGAATATAATATTCACTACCTCCTCTTTTCTCTCAAAGTACTTTATATCATTTTCATCCATGTGGATTTATTTATTTATTTAAATGTGTGCCTGAACTGACAGATCTAAAGACCTTCCAGAGTTGTTAGGCTGGAAGGCTAAATACTTACTCCAGTGATCCTGCCATCATTCCAGCCCTTATTGGAATTCCTTTCTGAAACCAAGACATGTGATTTTGAAAGATTTATTGGTGACAAATTTTGGCTTTGTGCAAAAGGATCTAATATTTAGAAAATGTTAAAGGCACCTTTGTTCTATTGTACATAGGGGTCACTATGAGTTGGAGTTGACTCAACGGTGCCTAACAACAACAACAAAGGCACCTGGATCCAAGTCTGGTAAAAAAGTTGAATAGTCTACTTTCTAAACTCAACATATGTGCTTAGATATTAATGAGACTAATTTTCTGATGCATTTTATAAACTAGATCTTAGAGCAATTCCAAAACAGGGATTCCACAAATGTTTGGAAGAATGACGGTACCACTGGAACCAGTGTATGATCTAGGTGGGTGACCCCTTTAAATGGTACTACATTCCTACCACCTGCCTGTCAGTTTGTTGTACTGTGGTGCCTGGCATGTTGCTATGATGATGGAAGGTATATCTCCAGTATTTCAACCAACAAGGTCACCCATGATGACAGACTAGGAAGGAAGGCCTGGTGTTCTATGTCTGAAAATTAGCCAATGAAAAACCTTATGCAGCACAAGAAAATACTGACCAATTCTCTTGCTTTGAACACATCATCAGGAGGGATCAATGGGTACAAGAGGACAACGTATCTAGTGAAATAAGGGCCAGTGAGGGCATGGGAGATCCTTGGTGAGATGGATTGACACAATAGCTATATGATGGACCTGAATATGCTGGCCACTGTGAGATGGTTCAGTGGTTCATTCTGTTGTGCATAAGGTCATCATAAGTCAAAGCTGACTTGATGGAAGCTAACGGCAAAAATACTTTACTTCTATCTTCCTTATATGAAAAAGTCTTATGGAGCTGTGTCACATTATAAAAACAATAATTCCAAATGGTCCTTTTTCCGTAGCCACCATCAGTACCTGTAGAATATTTGGGGTGGAGTGTTGCTGTGTCCATTCCTTTGTGCATAGAGCAGCGAACCTACCTGCCACACTGAGTTGAGTTTGTGGTCATCCTCATTGGTCATTCAGGCACCAAATGGGATTGGCTTGTGCCCCTGTTGCTTGGTTAGTACCTTTGTTTCTTTAGCCAATTGTGTTTTTATTGGAACTACAGTAATGAGCTTCTGTGCTCCCTATTAAATTCCTACATACTGAGATGAGAATAACTCAAAGTGGTGGAAAAATGCTGATATACTTAAAATAAAGAACCTCAATAGCCATATAAACAAACCTCAGAGAATTTTAACCAAGAAATTACTGCCAAGTAAATCTTCAGCCAGTCAACATGCTGAATATTTTATTTTGAAAAGGAACTCTATTTTTAGTCTCTGCCCTGCTTGTCAACACTCTGCTATAATAACAAACTTAAGACATCATTAAAAAAAAAAAATAGGGAAGCTACGATTTCCACAGCCTCCTTAGCCTCTGAGTGTATCAGTGGAAGCAGAAGTGCACAAGTGGCCATTGAGGGTCACAAACACTCGGCCAAACACATTTGTAGCTCATGATGAGGAGCAAGAAAAGAAATAGATCCTGTCAGATGGCTGTTTGGTGAAATCTGCTGGCTTCCATGGGGCCCTTCCCAGAAGAACAAAAAATGATGTGAGAAATAAAAGCCAGCTCTGTCGTGTTTCATGGCAGTTCAGCAATATTTTCTTCTCCCTTTTCCCCCTGTTCAGCCCAGATGTGGTTGAGTTCTGACTTATGGGGACCTCATGTCATCAGAGTAGAGCTGTGCTCCACAGGGTTTTCAACGGCTGAGTTTTCTGAAGTAGATTCCAGGCCTTTCTTCTGAAGACCCTCTGGGCAGACTTGAGCCTCCAACCTTTCAGGTAGCAGCCAAGCGAGTTAACCATTTGCACCACCCAGGGCTTTATTCTTTTCCCCTCTCACGCTCATGTTGTTGAGCCTACTGTTCCGAGGTGGAGGGCGAAGGAACTGATCGGAAAGTTCAGGCAAGGAGATCATTGGAATGTGTTCTCTAAACATATTGTAAATCATAAAGATAATATACATCCATCTTAGAACAACTGGGCAATAAGTCCACAATCAAGAAGAAAATAAAATTTACCCTGCTATTAAGATATAATCATTATTGAAAGTCTGTTGTATTTTTTCTCATCTTTGTTAAAATGAATTATATGAAAATTCTTTAATATAAAATTAGCAGTACATATATATAATTTTGGTAGCATAGTGCCTAAGGCACTTGACTGCTAATCAGAAGGCTGGAGGTTCAAACCCACCAGCCACTACTCGGAAGGAAGGTGGGGCAACCTACTTCCGCAGTGATCCGAAACCCAAGGAGGGGTCACTATGAGTCGGGTCAGACTTGACAGCACATAACAACAACAACAACAACAACAATATATTATTTTATATATTTTCCCATTAGTATATCATGAATATTTTCCATTAGTAAATATTGTTCAAAAAAGATGGTTTTTTAAAGGCTGTATGATATTTGACCATATAGGAGCTCTGGTAGCGTAGTGCCTAAGGCACTTGACTACTAACCAGAAGGCTGGAGGTTCAAACCC
>NW_006921688.1:4046636-4049467 GCF_000298275.1 Orycteropus afer afer | reverse complement strand
GTATAGCAGGGATTGTGGGGCTGGCGCGGGATCGGGCAGTGTTTTGTTCTGCTGTGCATGGGGTCGCTATGAGTCGGAAATGACTCGACGACACTGAACAACAACAAAAGACTCCATATTACTTGGTTCCACAATCAACACCAATGGAAGCAGCAATCAAAAATCAGATGATGTATTGCACTGGGCAAATCTGCTGCAAAAAAAACTCTTTAAAGTGTTGAAGAGTAAAGATGTCTCTTTGAAGACTAAGGTGTGCCTAACCCAAGTCATGGTATTTTCAATTGTCTCATATGCATGTGAGAATTGGACAATGAGTAAGGAAGACCAAAGAAGAGTTAATGTTTTTGAATTGTGGTATTGGTGAAGAATACTGGAAGTACCATAAACTGCCAGAAGAACTAACAAATTTGTCCTGGAGGAAGTGCAGGCAGAATGCTCTTTGGAAGGGAGAATGGCCAGATTTGGCTCACCTACTTTGGACATGTTGTCAGAAGAGACCATTCCCTCCAAAAACCAACCCAAACTCACTGTTGTTGAGTCAGATCTGACTCATAGTGACCCCTCCTTAGTTTCCAAGGTGGTATCTCTATGGCAGTAGATTGCCAATCTTCCTTCTGAGGAGTGGCTAGTGGGTTTGAGCTGCCAAACTTCTGATTAGCAGTCAAATGCCTTAGGCACTATGCCACCAGAGCTCCCAGAAGAATGTCATGCTTGGTGAAGTGGAGGGTCAGCTACAAAGGGGAAGACCCTCAACAAGATGGATTGATATGGTGGCTGCAAGGATGGGCTCACGTATAGCAAAGATTGTGAAGCCTGTGCAGGACTGGGCACTGTTCCATTCTGTGGGACATAGGGTTGCTAGGAGTCAGAACTGACTCAATGGCACCTAACAAAAACAACAACATAATTTTTTCTTGAAACAATAAACATGATACTCAAACATGAAACTTGGAATTAACCCTTCCATCTCTATTGGGCAACTCCATACAAAACTCAATTTGAAGTATAGGTTCACTGAGATGGATAGCTCTTCTCTCATCTCCCTGTCTGTCAGGAGGAATAGGGTTGACTTTGTTAAGAGATTCAAATGTTTACCCAAGAAAAGTGTTCATATGTTTGGGATGCCTGCAGAGACCAGTCCTCATTCTTTATAAGTATCTCCATAGCCTTTGATGAAGAGATCCAAACAGACCAAACTCACTGCCTTCGAGATGATTTGACCCATAACAACCCCTCCTTGGGTTTCAGAGGCGATATCTCTAAGGAAGTAGATTGCCCATTCTTCCTTCTGAGGAGTGGCTGGTGGGTTTGAACCGCCAGCCTTCTGGTTAGCAATCAAATGTCTTAGGCACTATGCCACCAGAACTAAAGAGATATGGCCAGGCAATTATTTGTATAAGAAGTAGATCAGGGACATCTGGCTCAACCTGTGGCACTTGAATTTAAGTCACAAAAATTTGATTTAAGAAACAAAGAGACTGTACTGTTTTGTGGAGGGCCCTTCAACTAGAAGACAGGATTGCAGCAGCCATTTTGGGCCACGAGGTCTGATGAGTAAACAGAGAGAGCCAATCCGCACAGAGTAGCCTGAGGAGGGGGCCAAGGCACAGAAGGAAGCAGGGGGAGTGGTCCCAGGGGTGGGGATGGGGAGGGTAGAGAGAAAGAGAAGAGTGAGCAAGCATTTATGTACCAGCAGATCTCAATTTCTTATTTATACATTTCAAACCTCATGATACAGTCCTCTCTTTTTGCAGTATCAGAACCCAAACCAAACCTGTTTCCTCTGAGTCGATTCTGGCTCATAATGACCCCATGTGTTACAGCAGGGAACTGTGCTACGTAGGGTTTTCTTGACTGTAATCTTTACGGAAGCAGTCTTGTTTTAATTTTTTTCTTCTTTTTTTAAAATTATTTTTAAAAATGACATCTGGCCCTATATGCAAAGAGCATGTGCCTGAAGTTGCCTTGGTAGAAACTGCTGAATGTGCCTTAATTTGAAAACATTATGTTTTCTATGGGTAGATTATATTGGGCAGACCACATGCTGACATGTAAGTTTGTTCCTGTCAAATGTGTTAGTTACAATGAAAGAAAGAATTATTTAAGTGAACATGTGTCTCAATTGTTCTGGGCAAAAAAAAAAAAAGAAAAAGAAAAAGAAAAAAAGAGCCAATTGGTTTCATTGGCTTGTATTAACAAAAATAATAAAAACAAACAAAAATCTCACTTCAGTAGATTCAGAGCAATTTCTGCTACTCCACTGGGGACAGAGTAGTAATAAACTTGAAACTGTAATTGTAATCTGGTAGGAATTTGAAAAAAACTTCAAAGTAGTTGAAGAACACTTCAAGGTTAAAGTGGCAATAGGAAAGTTCTCTTTTGTTCAGGTTTTCCTGAGGTCTCTGCACAGAAGAACGTAACCCGGGGGGTGTGGTGGCTGAGATTCATGACTTAGGCAGGTTAGTTCTCCTTCATAGCTGTCTGGGTAACGTATACACTGGAGCTAGGACAAGTCTCTAGGGAGACTAACTAGACTGTCTTTGTTTTTATTTTCACTTTTATTTCAGAATGAGGAGATGATATGATTGTTTTAGGAGAAAAGACGTAAGGATCAGGACCCAGAAACAAATCAGTGCTTGTCCTTCTCCGTCTTCTTCCAGGATTCAAATGCCATCATATCTTAGGTCTGGTTTGCCAGGAAAGGGCTCTGGGACGGAGATTTGCACGTGGGAAGCTTAGTAGAAAGCTCTTTGGGAACAACATCTGTGAAGGAAGCAGGATGGGAAAGGAAGACGTAAAGCTGTAAGGGAGTTGCAGCCATCTCAGCTGAT
>NW_006921688.1:4040203-4045816 GCF_000298275.1 Orycteropus afer afer | reverse complement strand
TTCCCTGGTGGAAGCATTTCTCCTCTGGGAAGCAAGACCTCCAGACCATAGAACTGGAAATTGCAGGGATGGGAAATTCCAATTCCCCAAGTGGGTCACTGGAAGTTAAAAAATAAACAAGGTTACTCCTACTTCCACCTCTTGGTCCCTGAACCTGTGTCGTGCATACAAGTAGAAGCACAGCCAGTGTAGTGACTGTCGATTCAGAGTGCAAACAACATTCTAGACAATGCTGCTCCAAACTTGTAGTGTGTCATCTTTAAACTAATGTCTTGGCTGCACCTTCAAAAAGCTGTTTCGTTACTTTATCGGAATGGAGTTTTCTAGATGGTATGGTATATGATAAGACCAGTGAACCGCATGGTCATATGCCCACTGCTGCACCTTCTTTGCTGTAAAGGAAAGTGGGAATCTTTGTCCAAGATGATGTTATGCAAGATCCTGTGGGAAAGGATAAAATACTCTCTAAGGCCTGTAAGAGCTACTGGCTGAGGTTTGGCAAGCAGAAATGCAAACTTATACTTGCAATGTGTACTTTTCTTGATCAAGATGAATCACTGCTCCTTCCTGAGTGGAAGTGGTCGAATATAGTCAACTTGTCACCAAGAGACCGATCCCCTTGAGGGATGGTGCCGAACTGGGGGCTCATTGTTGACTTTGTTCCTGTTGGGTTGGAAGCAGCAATGTCTAGATCAGCCTTGTGAGTGGGAGCTTATGCTATTGGGCCCATGCATGTTATTCTGTGATGAGACTCTTGTGCCAACATTGGGGTGACTGATGATGGAAACTGGCGACTGTCAACTGGCTAAATCATTCTGTCTCTTTGGTTGTTTAGTGATTCTTCTGTGGTGGTTGCTCTCTGGTGGGTGGTGGTATATGAAACAAAGAACCTCACATTTTGTGCCCACTTCCATATGTCTATCCAAATGCCTCATCCCCAAAACTCCTTGTCCTGGACCTTCTAATATTTCTTCTTACACACCCAACCCATCAACAGAGTCAGCTACCATTGCACGTGAGACCATGTCTTAATGCAAAGCACTTCTCTCACCACCTACCATGGATGACCAGGTGCACCATCTACAGCTCTGCCTATTAGGAGGCATCTCCTCACTGTTACCTCTCAGTGTCATTTCTGAGTGGGGTTGTGATGCAAAAGCCATGTATTTTTAGCTTGTACTCAAGTACCAAGGAGTTCTGGTGGTGTAGTGGTTAAAGGCATTTGGCTCCTAATGAAAAGTTTGGTGGTTTGAACCTACCAGCCACTCCATGGAGGAAAGATGGGGCAGTCTGCTTCCGTAAAGATTTATAGCCTTGGAAACCCAATGGGGGTCACTTTGAGTCAGAATTGACTCAAAGGCAGTGAAGTTGTTATTATTTATTTATTTTTTTTTTTGGTACTTATCTACCAAGCCAATCATCTTTTCCTTCTTCCTTTAGGACGTCTTCTTTCTTCACTAAGTCTCCCCCTGAGGCTTGCCATAAACATCATACAGTATCTTTGCCACCACAGATACTTCCAATACCAATTGTCTTAGTTTGCTAGTGCTGCCATAACAAAAGATACCAAAAGTGGATGGCTTTAATAATAATTTAACAATAATTTATTTTCTCACTGTTACGGAGGCTACAAGTCTAAATTATGATCTCATCTGTTTGATTCCATCTACGGATCTCTTTTCTAGTTTCTGGTGGCTGCCATCAACCCTTGTCATTCCTCGGCATTCCTCAGTATCTGTCCCTGCCATCCCCACCCAATGTTTGTCTGTGTGTATTCTGCTCTTTTTTTTTTTTTTTTAACTCAGAAGTGTTTAGGACTCATCTTACCCTGGTATGACCTTATTAACCTAACAACAACAACAAAACCCTATTTCTAAACAGGATCAGAGGGGCCAGAAATTCAGCACATATTTTGGGAAGATACAATTCAATCCATAACACATAGGATTTACCTGGTCACATCATCTGGTCAAATGCCTTTTCAAATGCAAAGGCATTTGACCTTTGTTATCCATAACAAATTATGGATAACATTGTGAAGAATGGGAATTCCAGAACACTTAATTGTGCTCATGAAGAACCTGTACCTAGACCACAAAGCAGTAGTTAGAGCAGAACAAGGGGATACTGCGTGGTTTAAAATCAGGAAAAGTGTGCATCACCTTTCCTCATACTTATTTGATCTGTATGCTAAGTAAGTTATCTGAAAAGCTAGAGTACATGAAGAAGTGTGGCATCAAGACTGGAGGAAGACTCGTTAACCTGTGATATGCAGATGACACAACCTTACTTGCTGAAAGTGAAGAAGACTTCATACACTTACTGATGAATATCAAGGGCTACAGTCTTCAGTATGGATTACTCCTCAACATCAAGAAAACAAAAATCCTCACAATTGGACCAATAAGCAACATCGAGATAAATGGAGAAAAGATTTAAGTTGTCAGGGATTTCATTTTACTTGGATCCACAATAAACACCTATGGAAGCAGCAGTCAAGAAATCAGACTTCGTATTGCACTTGGCAAATCTGCTGCAAAAGACCTCTTTAAAGTGTTAAAGAACAAAGATGTCACTTTGAAGACTAAGGTGCACCTGACCCAAGTGATTTTCAATTGTCTCATATGTATGTGAGAGTTGAACAATGAATAAGGAAAACTGCAGCATAGTGCCTAAGGCACTTGACTGCTAACCAGAAGGCTGGCAGTTCAAACTCACAAGACACTCCTCGGAAGGAAGGTTGGGCAATCTACTTCCGGAGTGATACCGCCTTGGAAACCCAAGGAGGGGTCGCTATGAGTCAGGTCTGTCTCAGTGGCACATAACAACAACAACAGCAGAAGAAGTGATGCATTTGAATTGTGGTGTTGGCAAAGAATATTGAATATACATACCATGGACTGCCAGAAGAATGAACAAATCTGTCTTGGAAGAAGTACAGCTAGAATGCTCCTTAGAAGGAAAATGACCAGACTTCTTCTCTCATTCTTTGGTCATGTTATCAAGAGGGGCCAGTGCTTAGAGAAGGCTATCATTCTTGGTAAGGTGGAATGTCCACGAGATAGAGGAAGACCTTCAATGAGATGGACTGACACAGAGGCTGGAACAATGGGCCCAAGCACAGCAAGGATTGTGAGGATGGCACAGGACCGGGCAGCGTTTCCTTCTGTTGTACACAGACATTATGAGTTAAAACTGACTTGATGGCACCTAACAACAATCCAACAATCATCAGGTCTGATTATGATAATGTCACTGAGATGGTGGACCAGTATGACACTCTGCAGAATGTCCAAATATTCCAGGTCACATTGGATGAGAGAGGATGGTAGAGTTAACATAACTCTGAAGCAAGACTACAGGTACATGCTGTTGTCAGTCCCATGTGAATGTGAACTGTTTCTGATCCTCCTCGTTGAATGGGATGGAAAAGAATGCATTCTCCAGATGAATAGCTGCATGCCATATACCCCAGGCTTTGTTAATGTTCTCTAACAAAGCTACCACATCTGACCTAGCTGTATACTGGGGGCTACTAGTTGGTTGAGAATGTGATAGTCATTCTGCAGGAATGTTCTGTTTTTTAGAGGCCTGACTACTAAATTGAATGGCAATATGCTGGAGATATCACTCCTACATCCTTCAGATCATTAAGGGGGGCACTCATATCTGACAACTTCCCTTAGAACTGCAGTTCCATCAAAGATGCTTCTACTCAGACTTTATTTCTTCCCTTTCTTCTTCACTTAAGATCAGCCTGTACTGCGGTCTGATAGATTTCCCAGCCTAATTTCTCTAACAGGTGTTTCCCCTACAAAATAGCTTGCATATCTTACCTATCTGAGCATCTGCTTCTTGAGGTACCCAGAGTAACACACCATCCTGGTGAAATTTAACAAAGGTCCCACTATAACATGCCAGGGGCATGAGTACTCCAACTACCACCCACAATAGATCATCACTCTAGCTAGCTGGCAGATGGTCTGGCTCCCAAATCCTATTTAAGATCTGTGTCTTAGTACTGCTTCTGGTACAATTTTCTTAGACGAGTGTGTGGTTAAAGTTGTGTGTCAACTTGGCTGGGCTGTGATTCTCAGTTGTGGGGCATTTATATTGTAATCATCCCCCATGATGAGATCTAATATAATGTAATCCCTTCCATGATGAGATCTGCTATGAGCAGCCAATCCATTGAAAAGGAGTTTCCTTGGAGGTGTAGTCTGCAGCCCATGTATATGGTCATGATGGCAAAGCTGTGTGGCTTTTTGCTCATCTGGATACTGTCCCTTGCTCATCATCATCTCACCTCTGGTTCTTTAGACTTGATCCAGTGGCCTACCATATTGCATGGCAATCTTGGGGTTTGTTAGCTTCCACAGCCTGTGAACCAGCAGTCATTCATTTTACTTGCTGATCTTGGGTTGTCCATCATCCACAGCCTGTGAGCCAGTAGCCTGCCACTGGACCTGCCAATTCTGGGTTCATCAGCCCCTGCAGCTATGTGAGTCAGGAGGTCTCCAGCCTGACATCTGACTCAGGGAGATAAATATATCTCTCTGTCCCTCAGCTTCACTGGTTTTGCTTCTCTAGAAAACTCAGCCTCAGATAACCAGCTTCTCTGAGAAACAGATTCTAGGATAAAGATTTTCCTGTGGGAGGCTTTTTGGGGAGTAAATCCATTGCCATCAAGTCAATTCTGACTCATAGAAACCCCCATAGGGGTGTAAGAATATAAATCTTTACAGTAGTAGATTGCCTCGTTTTCCTCCTGTGGAGCAGCTGGTGGGTTTGAACTGCCAACCTTCTGGTTAACAGCCAATTGCCTTACCTACTATGCCACCAGCACTCTTTAATTGGGGAGTAGTCTCAGGAAAAATATCTATAAGAGAATGAGAGAAGCTGAGTTGGTGGAGTTAGAGACTGATGCAGTTGACCAGGGGCCCCAGTTGATTCCACAGGGAACTCTGGAGGTGCGAGAACCACAGGCCTATGTATCCTCCCATCACCACATGGACCTGTCATTCACTGCATTCAGGCCTCCAGTTAAGGGGCATCACCTTGGGCTGGGCAGCTCCCTCCCAAGAGGGACTCATCTGTGAGCTCTTGGCAGCCAACCTTCCAGCAGCTCAGTTAGTTAGTGCCTTGGTCCAGAGGGAGGTCTGGCTAGTGAACCACAGCATCTACTACAAAGAGCCTTGTTGATTTTATGATTGTAAAAATATACCCTCACGGTACAAAATTCCAAAATAGTAAAGTTCAATGAAGAATATAAAAGTCATTGAATATCTCACTGCCTATAGGTAACCTCTGTTGACATTTTAGTGAAATCACTCCACACTTCTCTTGAATACTCCTACTCCCTACAATTCCCTTCCCAGCTGCCACCAAGTTGACCTTGATTCGTGATGGCCCCAACACATGGTGGTCCCATGTGTGTCAGAGTAGAAGTGTGCTCCACAGAGTTTTCAATGGCTGATTTATGGGGAGTAGACTACCAGGACTTTCTTCAGAGGTGCTCTGGATAAACTTGAGTGTGTTAACTGTCTGAACCACCCAGGAACTCCACCACCCACAATGCATACTCTAAATTATTCAGAAACCAAAAACACCCAC
>NW_006921688.1:4037023-4039483 GCF_000298275.1 Orycteropus afer afer | reverse complement strand
ACTTCCCATTTCACTTAGAATGAAAGCCAAGGTCTTTACAACAGGCCCTGAGAGACCTGGACTTTCCCACTTCTTTGACAGTTTAGCTGATTTCTCTGTCCCTTTTCCCTTTTTTCCCATCTGACAGTTCTCCCTTTTGTTCATTGGTCACAGCAGGCAGGCGCCTGCCTCAGAGTCTTTCCATCTGCTGTTCCATAAGCCTGGAATGCAGTTCACCCTTATATCTGCTTGGTTCCCTTTGCCACCTCCTTCAAGATTTTACTCAAATATCGCCTTCTCTATTCTCCCTATTTTAAATTGCACGCCTTCCTTGACACTCCCTATTCCCTTCCCTGCTTTATTTTTACCTATAATACTTACCAACATCTACTATACTATATAAGGAGTTCTGGTGGTGTAGTGCCTAATGCGTTTGACTGATAACCAGAAGATTGGTGGTTCAAACCCACCAGGCACTCTGTGGAAGGAATACTGAGCAATCTATTCCATAAAGATTTACTGCATTGAAAACCCAAAGGGGGTCACTAGGAGTCGGAATCGACTCCATGGCAGTGAATTGAGCATACTATATATTTATGTTTTTGTTTACTGTCTACCTGCTCCTACTAGCATATAAATTCAAGGAGGGCAAAATAGTGTGCTCATTTTCTTTTTTTAGTTCCATAAGACCTGAAACAGTGCCTGAGACACAGTAATCATTCAATAAATATATGATGACTAAATGAGTGCCTCATTCTCAATGACTTTATCGTTGGTAGACCAGTTAAACCAGTTGCCATTGAGTGGATTCACACTCATGGTAACCTCATGTGTGTCAATGGCTGATTGGTCAGAAGTAGCTCACCAGGCCTTTCTTCCGTGTCATCTCGAGGTGGACTAGAGCCTCCATATTTTTCCTTATCAGGCATCCTGGGGGTTGCAAATGATTAACGTTCTTGGCTGCTGACCAATAGTTTGGAAGTATGAGTCCACTTAGAGGTGCCTCATAAGAAAGGCCTGGTGATCTACTTCCAAAACATCAGCCATTGAAAACCCTATGGAGCCCAGCTCTACACTAACAGACATGGAGTCACCATAAATCGGAATTGACTCCATGACAACTGTTTTTTTTTTTTTTTTTTAAATCACTGATATACAGACAGTCCCCGACTTATTTTTTTTTTTTTTTTTAAATCACTGATATACAGACAGTCCCCGACTTATGACATATTTGAGCTATGATAAACTGTGCCTTCAACGGTCTGTTGTTTTGTTTTTTACATCTTGCCATTAGTAATATTTGTTGATGTTATCATTTCAGATGTTCACTTGCAGATGTTCAATTTTATGATTTACTATTCAAAACATTGCCCTATAGCAGGCTATGGTGTTGGTATTGGGAGTTGTAATGGGTAGAAAGTTGGGCAATGCTCAGCTCTAATGACATATGACAATTGAACTGTGCACGCACCTGACAGCTGTTACAACTTCGACTTCATGTTCTACACTAACACCACCTTCATTTTAGACTAGGTCTATACAGCACAGGAGGTTTGGCGGCCTAGTGCCTAAGGCACTTGACTGCTAACCAGAAGGCTGGTGGTTCAAACCCACCAGCCACTCCTCAGGAGTAAGATTGGGCAATCTACTTGTGTAGAGATACCACCTCGAAAACCTAAGTGGGGGGTGGTTGCTATGAGTTGAATCAACTCGACATCAGTGAGTTTGGTTTGGTTTGGTTTCATACAGCATGATCTTATTCAGTGTTTTGTACCATCAGAAACATCAGTTGTTAATTTGAAGCTGAATTGTTCAAGTTTCTCTAACTGTATGTAACACCTATACTGTTTATAGCCCCAACAATATGTTTAGCAAAAGAAGGCATGCCACTGAAAGTTCTCATCCAAAAGAGAAGGTGAGGAAATGCTGGCCATGGATATAAAGATGAAGCTCATTAAGGTCTATGGTAATGGAAAGAAAGTTGTTGGCAAGATAGCATGTGAGGAAGGACTGTCTCATTCAAATCTTTCAACAGTCACTAAGGATAAGAGTAAGGAGCTCTGGTGGTATAGTGGTTAAGGCATTTGGCTGCTAACCAAAAGATTGGTGGTTTGACCTTACTAGCTGCTCTTTAGAAGAAAGATGAGGCAGTCTGCTTCCATAAAGACTTAGAGCCTTGGAAACCCAGTGGGGATTATTGTAAGTCAGAATCAACTCGATGGCAGTGAGTTTGCTTTTTTGAAAGGATAAGAATAGGATTTTAGAGGCAATTAAAGAAGCAACTGGTATAAAATTGACAATTTTATCAAAGAAGAGGCAAGGGCCAATCCATGAGACAGAGATGCTGTTGATGATTTGGACAGAAGATCAAATTCAGAAGATTCCTATGAATTTATTGACAATTCAGATGAAAACACATAGCCTTTCTGGAAACCTGAAAGAGCAGGAAGGAGAAGACTACAGCGAGTGCTTTAACACCAC
>NW_006921688.1:4033296-4034488 GCF_000298275.1 Orycteropus afer afer | reverse complement strand
TATCTGATTTCAAGACATGAAATTAAAATCATTGACTTTGTTGTTTTTGTTAAAGTTTACTGGTATTCAAACAGTTGATTAAATGCAGGAAAGAATGTGCTTATTCAATTTGCTAAATCTGCTTGACAGGCATTTGAAGCATTTGAGAAGTTATGAGGATTATATTCATAAGTGTAGTATGAAATGTCTAAGGAAATTTTATTAGTTATGTAAGAGAAGAGAACCTAATCTTTTAGTATATGAGTTCAATTAAACATTAATCAGGAATGTTAAAATGTCTCTTCTTATTTTTGGATAATTATTATATTTCTAAATAAAAAAGAAAGAAGATTTCAAACTGAATTTAAAAGTTTATAAAAACTGAGATTCTTAATTTATAGTTTTAATAAGTTAAATACGAATTTTAAGTGACACTACATTAGACATTTCATTCTGAACACAAAAACTTTCTGACTTTAAAAACATCAATTGGTAATTCCTACTGTGATGTTAGTGACATGCAGTAACTTAAGGACTTGAGATGGAAAAAGCTCAGGAAAACCTAAATTTAGTTTTCTTTGATTTTCAAAGGAGCTTTGGTGGCATAGTGCCTAAGGCACTTAACTGCTAAGCAGAACCTCTCTCCAATATCCAGACTACGTAATCTTCACACTGAAGCAAGTCTTACATTCATCTATGCACTTTTGTTCCTTGGTGATGCCATTGGAGGTCACGACTCAGCCCAGGATTTAATTTTCCCTTCCTGGCTTCAAGATGCATTGATAATTACTGGTGATTGGAATGTGAAAGCTAGAAACAAGGAAAAAGGATGGTAGCTGGAAAATATGGCCTTGGTGAAAGAAACAACTTCAGAGATCGCATGATATAGTTTTGCAAGACCAGTGACTTATTCAGGCAAATATCTTTTTTCAACAACATGAACTGCAACTACACATGTCAACTTCTCCGGGAATCAAATTGACAACATGCTCAATATTATCAATAAGAAGAGGGCCAGGGGCCAACTGTGGAACAGATCATCAATTGCTCATATGCAAGTTTAAACTAAAATTGAAGAAAATTAAAACAAGCCTACAAAAGCCAAAACATGGCCTTGAATACATCCCACCTGAATTTAGAGACCATCTCAAGAAAAGGTTTGATGCATTGCACAGCAATGGCTGAAGACCAGATGAGTTATGGGGTATCATCA
>NW_006921688.1:4009216-4010161 GCF_000298275.1 Orycteropus afer afer | reverse complement strand
AATTTGCCAGTGGTTTGTCAATTTTATTAATCTTTTCAAAAAACCAACTTCTAGTCTTGTTGATTTTTTCTATTGTCTTTTTATTTTCTGTTTCATTTATTTCTGCTCAAATCTTTATTATTTCTTTTCTTCTAGTGACTATAGGGTTTTTTTTTTTTCTGATCTTTTCCTAATTTTTGGAGGTTCTGGGTTAAAGTGTTGATTTTGGCTCTTTCTTCTTTTTTGATGTATGCATTTATTGCTATAAATTAGCTTCTGATCACTGCTTTTGCTGTGTCCCAAAGATTTTGGTATGTTGTGTTTCCATTCTTGTTTGATTCAAGGAAATTTTTAATTTCATTTTTATTTCCTCTATTACCCAGACATTTTAAGGAGGGTGTTGTTCAGTGTCCATGTGTTTACTCTTTGTCTGTTGATCTTCCTATTGGGGACTTCTAATTTTGCATTGTGATCTGAGAACATTCTTTGCTGTATTTCAATGTGTTTACATTTGCTGTATTTTAATGTATTTAAACTTATTAAGGCTTGCTTTGTGGACTAACATATGGTCTATGCTGGAGAATGTTCCACGAGCACTGGAAAAGAATGTATATTGTGCTGTTGTTGGGTGAACTACCCTGTAGATGTCGATAAGGTCAAGTTGGTGGATTGTATTGTTTAGTTCTTCTGCATCTTTGTTGAGTTTTTTTCCAGATGTTCTATTTTTGATTTAAAATGGTGTATTAAAGCCTCCTACTATGACTGTGGAGTCATCTATTTGTGTTTTCAATTCTGTTAAGATCTGATTTATGTATTTTGAAGCTCTTTCATTAGGTGCATAGATATTTATTATTGTTATGACCTCTTGTTCACTTGATCCTTTAATCATTATACAATGTCCTTCCTTGTCCCTTATAGTGGTTTCTGTCTTACAGTCATTTTTATCAGAAATTAGTATTGCCACTC
>NW_006921688.1:4001132-4006751 GCF_000298275.1 Orycteropus afer afer | reverse complement strand
TTCTGATTACATGTAGGTTATTCCTTTTGATGGTATGCTACATGAGCCTTAGGCTTTCTTCATTTTGTTTTGATCTTTTTGCTGATTGATCCTTTCCAAAGAAATATTGAGATATTTGTCTTCAATCTCACTACTTCTGTCTTCCATGGATTCCATTCTACTCCTTTGCTCATTCAATGTGTTATCTATTTCTGAGAATTTAGTATTGATCTTCTGGATTTCTATCTGTAGATTTTGTATCATTTCTAATTTTTCATTTGTCATTTTATTCTTGTATTGTCTTTTGAAATTGTTCTAGGGTTTTGTCTGTGTTTTCCTCAATTTTGTCATTGTTTTCCTTGATCTGCCTCTCAATCTGTTGAATTCCTTATCAGGGAGTTCCAATACTGCTACTTCCTCAGACATGTGTTCTGGGTCTGTATCCTGGTCCCTCGTTTGTCCTGCTTTTTCTTGCTTCTTTGTGTGGACGGTGATGGTCTGTTGTCTCCAAGGCATTGTAGTGTTTTAGTGTTTATATTTAATTGGTGATTATATGTTGGAGTGATTCGCCTAAGCTTTTCATTGTCTTTGTTTTGTTTGGATGTATCTGAGTAAGCTGAGTACTGTGCTCCTCTATTCACTAGTTGGCAGCACTTATGCACTCACCACTTGTCTCCTTTCCAGTCATCAGCCTTTTGTATGTCCATGCTGTCTTTGGCAATTGGAGACTATTCGTAGGTCACTGGAATCTGAATGAGAATGGTGTCACTTTAAATATGTAAAATGGCTGCCACTTGTAAACATTCAAAATGGCTGTGCCCTCAGGACAGCTGAAAGTCCACAGCTCAGTTTGTCTCCTTCTTTACTGTTTCCCTTTCTAGTTGCCAGCTACCCGTGCAGTGGTCCATGTAGCCCTTGGTGAGCAGGGCTAATTTTTAGGTTAATTCTCAGGTCCTAACACCACTTGGAAATATTCAGGCTATCTGTGCCATCATGACAGCTGACAGTCCACAGTCCTGTTTTTCTCCTTATTCACTGTTTTAATTCAGGTTCTCCTACTAGTTGGTGTTTAATCCACTTCTGTATCTTCCCCTTCAAAGCTCAGGGCTCTAGGATTATCTTCTGTATCTGTGTCAATTGATTTCTCTTTTTTGTTGTTGAAGAGGGTCTGTGTACCTTGTCTGCCTATTCTGCCATCTTACTGGAAGTCCTCTATTAGAAATAATTTTAGACTTGCAGAACTGTTGCAAAAACATTGTAGTGAGTTATCATGTACTGTTTACTCAGCAAACCAAAAAAAAAAAGAAAGAAACAAACAAACTCACTGCTGTTGGGTCAGATCCAACTCATAGCAACCTCTCCTTGGGTTTCTGAGGCAGTATCACTATGGAAGTAGATTGCCCAGCCTTCTTTCTGAGGAGTGGATGGTGGGTTTGAACCACCAGCCCTCTGGTTAGCAGTCAAGTGCCACCAGAGCTCCCTCTAAAAATGCAGGAAATTAACATTGGTACTGTATTATTAACTAAACTCAGATATTATTTAAATTTCAAGTTTTTTTCACTAATATCATTTTTCTGGCCTGAGATCTAATCCAAGGTGCCAGTTTCATTTAGTTGTCATATTTTCTTAGTCTCCTCCAGTCTGTGATAGTTTCTCAGTCTGTCTTTGTCTTTCTAAATCTCAACACTTTTGAGGCCTACTGGCCACTTATTTTGCAGACTGTCCCTAAATTTGGGTTTGTTTGATGTTTTCTCATGATAGATGGAGGATATGCACTTTTGACAGCAGTCTGACAAATGTGATGTTCTGCCTTTCTCAGAACATCATATCAAGGGGAAGAGGTAGAGTTTTGATGGAGGAGGTTTGAACAAGGAATTTGGGGAGAAAATTGGACAGAAGGAATTTGAGGGCATTTGATTAGTTGGACAATGAGGAAAAGGAGACATTCTGCCAGTGCTGGTTCTGAAAAGATGAGTTTCTGTTTAAATATAGCTAAATTTGTGTCTATATATATACTTTTTTTTTTTTTTTTTGGTGTGATTTGGGTGAAAATTTACAGAGCAAATTCACTTTCCATACTATATATACACTTCTGAGGCAAATTCTTCTTATCTCTAAATAATTCCGATAGTAAAGTTGTCACTGCTTTGGCTCTAATGTTAATTCTTTCAAGTTGTGGGGTAGTCCACTGACTTAGACTGGCTTTCATGGCCCTAAAGAGTGTTTAACTTTTGTCCGGGCCTGACTTTAAGGATACCAGAATCATTTTAAAAATCAAATTCATGAAACTATTGCTACTTCTGAGAACTGTTTACCTCAGATAAATTTCCTCTTGATAGAGATGATCAAACAACAGCTACTCTCTCACCCTTTCCTGTTTTCATACCCTGACACATATTGTGTTTTGTTTCTAATGAAACAACTCTAGGGGAATCTTCTAATGCCCTTGAAAACCTGCTGTTTTTTTAAAGGTTAATGAAATATTTCCCCTCTTGCTGGGATTCCGCTGGCCCCCCTTTCCATTCCCTCAGACTGAAATCTTGAGTCTTTATTGGCAAATAAAATATTTGGGTAAGGCATGAGACATTTGATACGTGAAAACAAAGACTCTCAGTAAATAGTGGAAATGTGGGCTTTACTTGTCAGAGAACATTCCATGTGCTTCCTGAGTAAACATTTCAGAAAAATGCTTTAAGACAGATGCTGATCAGACTAACACAGCACAAAAAGGGCCACGTAAAAGCTTAAGATAAGAGAGAATTATGAGTATTCTATCTAAAAAGAAAGCTGTATTTTGGAAATGGTGTCTGTAGGGTCAAAGTAATTTAATTCTTTGTCCTTATAGTCCTGGCAGTGAGTGAAGAGACATTTGGTTTCTGATTCAGAATGGGCTTGGGATTTGGCCTCTGACTGTCTGATCCTTAGCCTCATCCACTGATTCCAGTGACCCCAGTAAACCACATTGGGTTCTTTTGATTTTGCACTGTCCCAAAGCTCACTGCATGCCAAATTCATAAAACAAAATAAAGACCCAAACTGTGAGGAAGTCCAGGCAAAAATAGTTCAAGAGACTTGTCCCGAATCACTAAACTTGTGATGCTAGGCCCAAGCTTCAAACTCAGGCAGTCTGGCGCCTGTGCTGACTCTTGTCACGCTCTACTGTGATACCTTGCTGGCCAGACATGCTGGATATTTAACCTGCAGGCATAGCCTTGGAGATACTGTGGGTTCAACTCCAGACCATCACAATAAAGTGAATATCGCAATTAAGTGAGTCACATGAATTTTTCGGTTTCCCAATGCATATAAAAATATGTTTGTGGTATACTGTAGTCTATTAAATAGTGTGCAATAGCATTATGAAAAAGTTTGAAATATTGTGAGAAATCCCAATATGTGACAAAGAGACATGAAGTAAGCACATGATGTTGGAAAAAATTGTGCCGATAGACATGTTCAGCTCAGGGTTACCACAAACCTTCAATTTGTAAAAAATGCATTATCTGCAAAGCGCAACAAAGCGAATCACAATGAAATGAGGTATACCTGTATTTCCCAGGCTTGTACACATGTGGGAGCAGCATTATCTTTAGAAATCACTATGATTCACTTCGAGAGGGAATAGTTCAGTCAACAGTGTGTATCTGCTTGTCGCTAGGAGTTGGCCCAAAACCCACTGCCGTTGACTAGATTCTGACTCATCATGACCCTATAGGACAGAGTAGAACTTCCCTATAGGGTTTCTAAGCCTGTAAATCTTTACAGAAGCTGGCAACCACATCTTTCTCCCACAGAGTGGCTGGTGAGATCAAACTGCCAGCCTTTTTTGGTTAACAACCAAATATGTTAACCACTATGCCACCAGAGTTCCTTAGGAGTTAACACAGAAATGGAAAAATGATGTTCAACTCCTTTGAGCCCTTCAGAAGCAAGAGAAATTACAAAGTTGGTACTGGACTGGATAGATATTTGTAATTTAGACAGGGGTCTGTTGATCAGATTCTGTCATACACACTTCTTTGTGTTTAAAGTGGTGCTAGGCATGGGTGGCAAAGTGTCCAGAACTGTGTCTGGCCAGGAGTCACAGGGGTGAGGAACAACATCCTCTGGTTTGCAGAGCTGAGGGCACTCCCTAGCCTGGCTCTGCAAGTGACTCTCCTCCTTCATTTTTCCAGCCTTTGGGAGCTTTTACTTACGAGGGTCATCTGGGACAGCTGTGTTCTTCCAGTGGGTCACAGGTTGCTGGTTCCTTGCAAGTCCCATAATTAGATCAAATTGGCCAGTCTTGTAGGGCATGAGTTGCCTTTCTGTTCAAGAGGGAAGCCCCTGGTATCCAATGTCATTCCTCCTCTACCCATACCTGAAACAAGAGAATACATACTTCAAAGTTCTGTCTCATCACAACAATAGTAACCATTGTTCTATCAGACACTGTGCTATATACACAATCATACTGAATCTTCCCAGCAACTCCAAAGGCTCAACACAAATACCTCTGATTACCAGGTGAGGAAACTTACTCCAATTCCCCAGATAAATTTTTTTTTTAGGTGCTGTCAACTTGGTTCCAACTCATAAAGACCCTGTGTACAACAGAGTGAAGCACTGACTGGTCCTGTGGCATCCTTACAATTGTTATGCTTGAGCCCATCATTGTAGCCACTGTGTCACTCCATCATGTTGTAGGTCTTCTCTTTTTTTGCTGACTCTCTACTTTACCAAGCATTATCTCCTCTGGGGAATTGTTCCTTCTGATAACATGACCAAAGTACGAAGATGAAGTCTGGCCATTCTTGCTTCTAAGGAGCATTCTGGTTGTACTTCCTCCAAGACAGATCTGTTCATTCTTGTAGCAGTCCATGGTACATTCAACATTCTTTACTAATACCACAATTTAAATGCATCAATTCTTATATGGTTTTCCTTATTCATTGTCTAGCTCTCACATGCATATGAGGCTACTGAAAATCCCATGAATGGCTTGGGTCTGGTGCAACTTAGTTTTAAAAGTGTCATCTTTGCTGTTTAACACTCTGAAAGAGGTCTTTTGCAGCAGACTTGCCCAGTGCAATATGTCCTCTGATGTCCATTGGTGTTGATTTTGGATCCAAGTGAAATGAAATCCTTAACAACTTCAATCCTTTCTCCATTTATTGTGATGCTGCTTATTGGTCCTGTTGTGAGGATTTTTGTTTTCTTTGTGTTGAGGTGTAAGCCATGCTGAAGACTGTAGTCTTTGATCTTCTTCAGTCAGTGCTTCAAGTCATCCTCATTTTCAGCAAGCAAGGTTGTGTCATCTGCACATCACAGGTTGTTAATGAGTCTTCCTCCAATCCTGATGCTGCATTCTTCATATAGTTCATCTTCTTGGATTATTTGTCAGCATACAGATTGAATAAGTATGGTGAAAGGATACAACCCTGATGCACACCCTTTGTGGTTTAAAACCATGCAACCATCCTGTTCTGTTAGAATGACTGCCTCTTCATCTATGTACAGGTTCCTCATGAGTACAATGAAGTGTTCTGGAATTCCCATTTTTCACAATGTTATCTATAATTTTTTAAGAGCCACACAGTCAGATGCCTTTGCATAGTCAATAAAACACAGATAAACATCTTTCTGATATTCTTTGCTGTC
>NW_006921688.1:4000285-4000932 GCF_000298275.1 Orycteropus afer afer | reverse complement strand
TCTATTGCAGTGAGTTGGTCAGATAGCTGTCTTCCAAATTTCTTAGCATGAATGAGTAGGTGGGATATACTCAAGGTCATATTTTGGCTCTGGTGGACTTGTTTTATTTTCTTCACATTCAACTTAAACTTACATATGAACAAATTATGGTCTGTTCCACAGTCGGCCCCTAACCTTGTTAAAACTAATGATATTGAGCTTTTCCATCATCTCTTTCCACAGATGTAGTCAACTTGATTTTTCTGTATTCCATCTAGCTAGGTCCACATGTGTAGGAATCATTTATGTTCTGTAAAAAACTTATTTGCAATGAAATAAATTGCTGGTCTGGCAAAATTCTATCACGTGGCATCCAGTGTTATCTCTATTACCAAAGCCATATTTTCCAACTACTAATGCTTCTTTGTTTCCAACTTTTGCATTTCAATCTCCTATAATTATCAATACATCTTGATTTCATGTTTGTTATATTTCAGACTGCAGATGTTATTAAAAATCTTCTATTTCTTCATCTTTGGCATTAGTGTTTTGTGTGAAAATTTGAATAATTGTCATATTAATCAGTCTTCCTTGTAGGTGTATGGATATTATCCTATAGCTGACAACATTGTACTTCAGGACAGATCTTGAAATGTTCTTTTTGATGA
>NW_006921688.1:3995122-3999450 GCF_000298275.1 Orycteropus afer afer | reverse complement strand
AACTTGTCCAATATCACATTGCTACCAAGATCCTGATACTAAGAATACAATCCAAATAAAACCCTATAACATATTTCTTAGTGTCTTATGTTATATATATATATATATATATATATATACACACACACACACAGAAACACATACATGCATATATGTGTCTATTCATATACATACATGTGTATATATATATATATTGTACATACATGTGTATATATTGTTGTCATTTGCCATTGAGTCCAATTTTGACTCATAGTGACCCTATATGACAAAGTAGAACTGCCCCATAGGGTTTCCAAGGCTATAATCTCTATGGGGGCAGATCCCCAGGTCTTTCTCCCACAGAGCTGCCAGGTGGCTTTGAAACATCAACCTTTCAGTTTAACAGCAGCTGAGCACTTCTGCACCACTGGGGATATGTGTGTGTGTGTGTATGTGTGTGGTATACACATTACAACAAACAACCAAACAGAATGGGTGTGGGGCAGAGAAGAGGAAAGAAAAGGACAACTCATATTTCCCTCAGGGCAGTAGCATGCAAGGGTGAAGGGGTGGCCTTTGATGACGGGCATGAGCATCAGAGAATGTCAGGACAGGCAGCTGTCCTTCTCAAGGCTAGAATTTGTCTCAGTTAGTCAACTATTGTCTGATATCAGAGCCCATAAAGTCCCTACTTCCAAGAAGCTCAGTTCCCTCTCCACTCTGTGTAGCCTATCACTGTCACTTACCCCCCAACACATTTACACACTCCCACACACATACATACACATTCCTACTCACATATTAACACATACACTCAGACATGTTACATTCAAACATAGCTCCCCACATATACCCACAAATATACTCACAAATATATGCATACACACACACACACATACAGTCACACATATCCACATATGTACACTCACACTTGTACACAGACTCGCACCTATCACACATAAACCACACATATGCACACACTCATACACACTTACTTTCATACACGTGTGAGTCTGAAAAGGTACTGTGCTTTCAGAGGCTCCCTTTTTCCATGGAGTTGACTTTAAACTTGGCCTAACACTGGGGTCTTTCACATGGGCTCCTGGACTGTTTTCCAACCTTTCTGGTCCCACACCTCTCCATGGTAACCTCCATGAGGAGTAACTTGGGTCCCTGGCCTAGTTTATGCTGGTTGGCAAGGAGGTTGTGAGTTGGACTCTTGGTGCTGGGAGCCCTTTTTCCTTATCCACAAGACCTCCCACTGGCACCACTTGGAAGGTTGTTGAAGGGAACAAGCCTCCTTCTAGGACCCTTCACACCTTCCCTCTGGCTTTTCTGTCTGACCTAAACCAACCTGGAGCCCCTGTGTGGGGTAGATGGTTAATAGACACAACTGCTAACTGAGATGTTGGCAGTTCAGACCCAGCCAGAGGAGCCTAGGCAGGAAGGCCTGATGATCTTCTGAAAAACCAGCCATTGGAATCCCCATGGAGCACCGTTCTGCCCTGACACACGGGGCATAGCCATGAGTCAGAGTTGATGCGATGGCAACTCATTGGTTAATTCTCTCAGCCTTTCCTGACGAAATCTGACCCTTCTTCAAAACATGGACAAAGGCACACTTTACCCAGTTCTTTCACCCAGGGGAGGTCATTTCCAAATCCCTCATCTCTGTATGCCTTCTCTGTGCTACATACCAACCATACATTAAGGACTAGACTTATTTCTCTCATTAAATCTTAAGTCTTTGGGGGCAGGTTGATTAAGTGTGGTGTTTGTATAAACTCAAAAGTTTATCAGGCCACCTTGCACTCTAAAAATCATTTACTGCTCTAAGATATAAAAGGCTATTAAATTTTTTATTAGTAAATTCTTCCTTAGCTATTAACTTGATTTATAATATTGAATGTTAGAATGTATCTAAGGCAATGATTTAGGTGTAAGCATTGCCTAAGGCATTTGACTGCTAACCAGAAAGCTGGCAGTTCAAACCCACCAGCCACTCCTTGGAAAGAAGGTTGGGCAATCTATGTCCGTACTGATACCTTCTCGGAAACCCAAGGATGGGTCTCTATGAGTTGGGTCAGACTCAATGGCACATAACAACAACAATAGGACTTGATAGGAAGTCCCTGAGTGGTGCAAATGGTCAATATATTCAGCAGCTAATCAAAGGTTGGAAGTTCAAGTCTACCCAGAAGGACCTTGGAAGAAATGCCTGGGCATCTATTTCTAGGAAAGTCAGCCATTGTAAATGCTGTGGAGCACAGCTCTCTTCTGACACACATGGCATCACCATGAGTCAGGATTGACTTGATGGCAATTATTTTTTTGTTTTGTTATCTGATAGAGATAAAAAAAAAAAAAAAAAAAAATCAGTAACTCCTTCCTGAGGGTTGGTTGACATTAGTAGCCTTATCCTGGGCTGATTCCTAGGGGAGAAGGTCATAGGGGAGAGGGTCCTAGGGAGAAGGGGTGTGCAAGGGTGTCAGAGAATGGCCAGTTTATAGATGCTTAGAAGGGAGCAGGAAAAGATAGCTATGTCACAAGAAAAATGAGAACATTCTAGAAAAGAAATGCAGTCCCACAGAAAGGGAAGAGAACAAAAAGAACGATACATGGATTTCAAAGACCTACACTTTTACTTAGGAGCTCTGGTAGCATAGTGCTTAAGGCATTTGACTGCTAACCAGAAGGCTGGCGGTTCAAACACACCAGCCACTCCTCAGAAGGAAGGTTGGGCAATCTACTTCCGTAGTGATATTGCCTTGGAAACCCAAGGCGGGTCGCTATGAGTCGGGTCCGACTCAATGGCATACAACAACAATGCTTTTACTTGAACTTTTTAATCTTTGTCCAAAAAGGTCAACATTGAATTAAGAAGTTTACGCAAAAGCTTTTCCATTCCACTTTCTCTGTGCTGGTTGAGGTACAAATTTTCTCATTTGAGCAGTTCAGTTATTTTTCTTTCTGTGTCCATTATTTTTAAAAGGAACCTCCCACATGAGCAGCATATCAGCTTTATATAAGCTACCATGGGTTATGAGCTCTTAAGAGGAAAATGTCTATCCAAGTGAAAAAAAAAATTATTATTGCTACTTTATTACTTTCAAATTCAGCTGGAGCTTCACGTTGGGGCCATTGGGACATCTTACGTGCATTGCTTTGATCTCCACATTATTTATTTCCATATCAGCGTAAATGTTTTTCCTGAGGATTCTCTAGTTTCTGGCCCAGGAACGCTTTGGCAGTGCAGACGCTGTGTCAAAAAGAGTGGGGCCCTGGGATTTGTCATTTCAACTCAACACGTGGATTTACCTTTGAAGGCTTAAAAAAGAGTTCCATTTTTTCCCCCTCCTAACTCAGAGTCCAATTACCCAATAAAGCTTCATCATTCCTCTTGTCCGAGGAGCTCTGTGACCCGATTTTGCTCCTTGCCTAGGTTCAGATATCACAACCCATTTTTAGGCAGTCAGCTTTCCTAATGAAATCCACATGTCTTAAATCAATAACGCCATTGTTGAGCTTTCTTCTCTTTTTTTTTGCTGTGCCTTTTGCTGAGTTTATTTGTTTGCATACTTGTTTGTAGGAAATAAGGCTCTTTATCTAGAATTTCCCTCATCCTTTTTTTTTTTTTTTTTGTCCTTTTTCTTATCTTTCCATGATTATCATTTTGCTACATGCAATTATTAAATGCACAGACATTTCTTTACTGAACTAGTCTTAAGGAGATGTTATGTATTCAGATTTTTTTCTCATTAATTGCTTTAGCCAGGTTAAGACAATAACAATGGAAAACTCAATGTCTTTGTTTAATTTCTTTGTATAGGCAATAGGATGTAAAAGCCCCCTGTGTAAACCTCAAAGAAACAGTGGCCTGACTCATGGCATCCTTGGGTGTGTCAGAGAAGAACTGTGCTGCATAGGGTTTCAATGGTTGATTTTTCAGAAGTAAATCGTCAGGCCTTTCTTCCATCTCTGGGTGGACTTGAAACACCAGCCTTTCAGTTTGTAGCTGAGTGTGCTCACCATTTTCACCACCCTGGGACTCCATGTAAGTTTAGGAACTAAGCTTTTATTGCCTGGCAGCATTTCCAGTCTGCCACTTCTTCCACTGAAGAGCTACCACTGAGCATTGCAGAGTATGTAGATCTTTCTATATTCATGAGGCGCTCGATCATTTTAGGACCCTCTTTAGTGGCTTTCTTCTCTTAATGAACTGAAAAACCATGAAACTTGCCTAATGGATAGTCAGGCTACTTTGTAAGCAACGGTTTACTTACCCAAGAACCCAGGACTTGCCCTGAGACTGTACAAAAGGGTGTTTTCTTCTTGATTAGGTCTCCTTG
>NW_006921688.1:3977633-3990557 GCF_000298275.1 Orycteropus afer afer | reverse complement strand
GGGCTGACTGCTCTTCTGTCTGGGTTCAAGGCTTTTATCCCCTTTCTCCTGCTCTTCCGGCCTGCTACTCTGGGCGTCCCTGCATTGTCTCTCCTCACCTGTAACCCTGGGACTGAGAATACTAGAAAGATATTTACTGTGTTTTATTGACTATGCAAAAGCATTTGACTGTGTGGATTATAACAAATTACAGATAACATTCCAAAGAATGGGGATTCTAGAACGCTTCACTGTGCTCATGTGGAACCTGTACATAGACCAAGAGGCAGTCATTCAAACAGAACAAGGGGTTACTGTATGGCTTAAAATTAGGAAAGGTGTGTGTCAGGGCTGTGTTTTCACCATACTAACTCAATCTGTATGCTGAGAAAATCATCCAAGAAGCTGGACTATATGAAGAAGAACACAGTATCCATATTGGAGGAAGACTCATTAACAACCTGTGATATGCCAATGACACAATTTTGTTTGCTGAAAGTGAAGAGGCCTTGAAACACTTACAAATGAAGATCAAAGACTAGAGCCTTCAGTGTGGATTACATCTCAACACAAAGAAAACAAAAATTCTCACAACTGGACCAATAAGCAATATCATGATAAATGGAGAGATTGAAGTTATCAAGGATTTCATTTTACTTGGATCCACAGTCAACATCCATGGAAACAACAGTCAAGAAATCAAACAACATATTGCATTTGTGGGGAGGGAAATGCTGTAATGTTAAAAAGCAAAATATGTCAGTTTTAAGACTCAGGTACTCCTGACCCAATGCATGATATTTTCAATTACCTCATATGCATGTGAAAGTTGAACAATGAATAAAGAAGACCAAAGAACAACTGATACCTTTGAAATATGGTGTTGGCAAAGAATATTGAATATACCATGGACTGTTAGAAGAACAAATTTGTCTTGGAAGAAGCACAGCCAGAATGCTCCTTAGAAGCAGAATGGCCAGACTTTATCTCACACCTTTTGGACATGTTATCAGGAAGGACCAGTCCCTAGAGAAGGACATTATTCTTGGTAAAGTAGAAGGTTAGTGAGAAAAAAAGAAGATCTTCAATGGAGATGGAGTGACACAGTGGTTGCAAATATGAGCTCAAACACAGCAACAATTGTGAGGATGGTGCAGGACCAGGCAGCATTTCATTTTGTTATGCAGAGTCACTGAGTGGGAACCAACTCAACTGCACCTAACAAAAACAACATCAAAGAGAAACTCAGCATCCCTTAAGTAGTAACTGCCCATTCCCACTCCCTCAGCCCTGGTAGCCAGTAATAAACTTTTATTTCTATGCATTTACCTACTTTAGATATTTTATATAAGTAAGTTCATGCACCATTGTCCTTTTGTGTCTGATTTATTAGACACAAAATGTTTTTAAGGTTAATTAATGCCATAGCATGTACCAGACCTTCATTTCTCTTTATGGCTAAGTAACATTCCATGGCTTGCACATATTACATTTTGTTTTTCCATTCATCTCTTATGGATATTTGAGTTGTTTTAGCTTTTGAAAATTGTGAATAATATTGCAGTGGACAAGTATCTGTTTTAGTCCCTGTTTTCAAGTCTTTTTGGGGATGTATGTAGGCATAGAATAGCTGTGTCATATGGTAGTTCTGTGTTTAATTCTGAGGAGTTACCACACTGTTTTCCACAATGGCTGCACCATTTCACCTTCTCACCAGCAATGTGTGAGTGTTTCAATTTCTCTGCACCTTCATCAACACTTCTTTTTTTTTGGTCTTATTTCTGATAATAGTCACATTAGTGGGTGTGAAGCAGTATTCTCATTGTGGTTTTGATTTGCATTTTCCTAATGACTAATGACATTGAGTTTCTTTTTATGTGCTCATTGGCCATTTTTATACCTCCTTTGAGAAATGTCTGTTCAAGTCCTTTGCCTTTTTAAATAGGATGGTTTGTACTTTTGTTGTTGAGACAACTTACTCATTGTTGTTGATTTACTTTTGATTTGTGACTGAGGAGACCCTATGTGCTACAGAGTAGAACAGCTCCATTGGGTTTTCTTGGCTTTAATCTTTATGGAAGAAGATTGCCAGTATTACTTCTTCCATGGTGCCACTGAGTGGTTTTGAACCACCAAACTTTTGGTTACCAGGCAAGCACAAACTGTTTGTACTACCCAGGGACAGTGAGTCACCAATTTTTAAGATTCGAGATGCAAAAGATGCAAAAGCAATTCATTGGAAGAAAGATCCTTATTTTCAAGAAATGATGATAGACCACCTGGACATCCATGGGCAGCAAATGAACCTAAATCTCACCCTCACACCTTTTACAAAAATTAACTCGAAATGAACTATGGACTTAAATGTAATGCTAATACTTTTAGGAGAAAATCTTTGGGATCTAGAGCTATAGAAAGACTTGACACCAGAAGCACAATAGATCAAGTAAAGAAAATGAGAAAATGGCCTCCATTAAAATTAAAAACCACAAAAGACCTCACTATGAGGATGAAAACACAAGAGGTTGACTGGAGAAAACTTGTAAACCACATTTCCAACAGAGGACTAGTATCTAGAATATATGGAGAATTCTCAAAACTCAACAGCTTTGAAAAACACAAAACCTGTCCCATTAAAAAAAAATGGGTATTGGTGAATGATTTGTTGTGTTTACTTTCACCACAATAAATAAAAAAGAAACAAACAGCATGAACAGAAGAGGAGATACTGCTGACAAATAAGCACATGGAAGGATGTTCCAGATCATGTGCCATCTGGGAAACTCAAATGAAAACACAATGAGGCATCACTACACATCTACCGGGATGGTTGAAGTAAAAATAGTGACAACACCAAGTGTGGACAAGGAAACAGAGAAATTCTGTCACTTGTACATTCTTGGTGGGAATGTCAAATGGTACAACCACTTTAGAAAATAGTTTCACAACAAAAACAAAAAACATGCCACTACCATGTGACTCAGAAATCACAACCAGGGCATTTATCCCAGAGAAATGAAAACGTAAACGTTTGTACAAAAACCACAAATCTGTGCATGGATTTTTAAAGCAGCTTTATTTGTAAAAGCCCTAAACTGGAAACAACCTAGATGCCCTTCAGTGGGTGAATGAGTAAACAAATCGGGCACATTCTTACCTTGGAACACTTGTTAGCAAGAAAAAGGAATCAACTACCGATATGACGGAGCTCTGGTAGCGTAATGCCTAAAGTACTTGACTGCTAACCAGAAGGCTGGAGGTTCAAACCCACCAGCCACTCCTCGGAAGGAAGGTTGGGCAATCTACTTCCGTAGTGATATTGCCTCAGAAACCCAAGGAGGGGTCGCTATGAGTCGCACATAACAACAACAACAACAACAATCGATACGCGTAACAGTCTGGATGAATTGCTAGGGAATTATGCTGAGTGAAATAAAGCCAATCCCACATGATTCTATATATATAACATTATTGAAATGACAAAATTATAGAAATGGAGAACAGATTAGTATTTACCAGGGCTTAAGGAGAGGTGGGTCAGAAGGGAGGGAAGTGGGTGTGGCTATAAAAGGATAAATAAGAGAGCTTCACAGGGAGGGGAATGTTCCCTCTCTTGACTGTAACAATGACAATGTCCTATTTGTCATATCATACTATGATTCTACAAGATGTTAATTCTGGGGGTGACTGGGTAAAGGTATTGTTTTTTACAAATGCATGTGAATCTATACTTCCAAAATAAAAAGTTTAACTAAACAAAACATGAAAGAGAGACATATGAATAGTACAAGGAGAACATTTTCAAAATAAACTCTGGTTCAGGATACTGTTAGTGACCCAGGTGCCATCTGTGAACAGTTAGTCTTTCTGAGAGCTGTGCTTGTAAAAATCCAGTGTGGAAGGCAGGGGACTGAAAGGACATCGGCAAAGGGAATTTGTTTTGCTAACGGAATCCTGCTGCTGAACAGGATGCAGCCCTCGGAGGGGGTCAAGTCCATCCTCCCAGCCGTGTGGTGGCTTCTCCTCGTAAACACGCAGCAAAGGAAAGCTGACAAGGGTCCTGCTTTTGGAGGCCCCTGGACCCACTCCGAGACCGAAAACCCTCACTCTGGGCAAATGCTCGGCCCATCTTTGCTGCTTTAAGCCACAGCAGGAGCTTGTCTTTTGGCTTGTGCCCTGTTTCATGGTATCCTCAGCAGACAAGTGCAGCAGAGATGGGGAAATTCTAAGAATAGCTCTGTCCCTCTCGACCCTGAGCACCAGAGAGAAAGTGCCCACTCACCCAGAATGGGGCATCAGGAGGACTCAGACCCCAAGAAGGACACAGGGAGTGACTCACCATGATGTGACAGACCTGACTTGTGGGTTGGTGGCCTGAACAGCCAAGGAAATGTTCTCTCCTCACCCTGTAAGTGAAGTCCCTGGCACAGTCAACTCTGTCTACTCCCTACCTTTAGCCATGCCAAGCGGGGTGGGGAGCAAGGGTCCAAGGAAAATGCTGAGATTCTATATCAGCACCTGCCATCTGACCTCTGACCTATGGCTTCAGTGCAGGGGAACTGAAAGCAGGAATAAAGAGAGAACCTCTTAAAGATAGACTGCCTCTTCAAATTTTCACTGAAGTTATTATTTTTTTCCCCCCAGTTGCCATGCAGTCGATTCCAGCTCACGGAGATCCCGTGTATCAGAGTAGAACTGTGCTCCGCAGGATTTCAATGGCTATGACCTTTGGAAATATATGGCCAGGTCTTTCTTCCTTGTCTGCCTTAGTCTGGAAGCTCCGCTGAAATCTGTTTAGCATCACAGCAACCCATAAGCCTCCACTGACAGATGGGTTGTGGCTGCTCACACGATGCACTGGCCAAGAACCGAACCCAGCTCTCCTGGATGGGAGGTTTCAATTCTACCACTGAGCCACAAAGGCCTGCAATCAATGCTAGCTCCTAATAAGTTACTCTGTGTCACTCCATAGCAGTTACTCTGCTCTCATTTGAAAAGCAGTGGTTGACACAGCAGAGATGGTCTTGCAAAGTAATAAACAAAAACAAAAACAAAATCCCTTGAAAACTATTCCTGTTTCAGGATAGTGAATTAAAGATACCATAAGTGTGTTTTTGTTGTGTTCGCAAGAAGCATTGGGCATAGGCCGGTTTTAGGACCACTTTAGACTGAGTGTCCTGAATCCTTTCACTGACTAAACATACCTCCCTTCCGTCACCAGCTTGCCTACAATACATGCTCCCCGAAACTCTGCATTATAAAATGAGAATATGCAGAAATGGGTTCCTGCAGTTTTCAGTGTCAACATGTCCATAGTCCTGTTTTTTAATAAGTGCATAAATGCTGCATTTTGGCAACGGTAACACTGTCCATCCTCCATGGCAGTGGCTTAGCTGGCTCCACTTGGGAAATCTTGAAAGGCTGTGGAGAATGTTAACAGGGTTCAAATGCGGGCCTCTGGTGGCAGGCTTTTAGTTGGAATGTGGTGCAGCGAGAACCTTCTGAAGCTCGCCCAAGTTAAACACAGGATTTGTCACACACACAGCAATGACATAAAGCTGGTGTATGATGGTGCCCCTGGTTTTTCTAAAGGGCCTACCCTAGCCCAGCCATCAGATGTAGGGTCTGAGAGCTCTGTGCTGAGGGGCTGCTCTAGTGGGTTACCCTTTAATGAATGTCCTTAGTAGGCCAAGCCCCTCTGTTGTGTGCAAGAAATGGTCACCGGCACTTTTCCGTTTCCACTGAGGGCAGACAGGAAGGAATAAAATGGATAGGCTTCAGCTTCGATATTAAGAAAATGTCCCAACAATGAGGATGATTGAATAGCCAAGGGAGCTCTGTGGGGAAGGACAGAATTCCCTCCTCTGAATATCTTTATTTAAAACATTCCCAACATAGGCCAAGGGGCAGAAGGCTAGGAATGGAGGATTGGCAGGCAACATCCCATAAAGGGGGTACCTATTTGCTAACCCAAGGACCCTTGGTGGCACAGTGGTTAAGTGCTTGCTGCTAATGGAAAGGTAAGTAGTTTGAACCAACCAGCCGCTCCGCAGGAGGAAAACGTGGCAGTGGGAAGATTCACATCCTTGGCAACCCTATGGTGCAGTTCTGCCCTGTCCTATAGGGTCACTATTTGTCTTAGAGGAAGTGCAGCTGGCATGCTCCTTAGAAGTGAAAATGGCCAGACTTCATCTCACATACTTTGGTCATGTTTCAGAAGAGACTAGTCCCTGGAGAAGGATATCATACTTGGTAAGGTAGAGAGCCAGCAAATAAGGAGGAAGCCCTCAATGAGAGGGATTGGCACAGTGGCTACAGCAATGGGCTCAAGCACAGCAGAGACGTGAGGGTGGTGCAGGACCGCAGGGCACGTTCCATTCTGTTGTCACCATGAGTCAGAGCAGACTCGGTACCACCTAAGGACAACAACAGTGGGTCACTATAAGTCAAAATCAGTGGCAGTGGGTTTGAGGTTTTTGTTTGTTTGTTTGTTAATCTTTAATGGAAGCACACTATCATGTCTTTCTCCTGCAGAGCAGCTGGTGGGTTCGAACTGCTTATCTTACAGTTAGCAGCCAAGCACTTAACCACTTTGACACCAGGGCTCCCTTCTGTAAAAATTACAGCCTTGTAAACCCTATGGGGTGATCCTACTCTGTCCTATAGCATTGCTATGAGTTGGAATTGACTCAACAGCAATGAGTTTTTATTTGCTAACTACTGTTGTTGTTGTTGTTATGTGTCATTGAGTCATCTCAGACTCATAGCAACCTAATGTACAACAGAACAAAACACTGACTGGTCCTGTGCCAGCCTCATGATCCCTATTATCCCTGAGCCTATCGCTGCAGCCACCATGTCAATCCATCTTGCTGAGGGTCTTCCCCTCTTTCATTGACCCTCCACTTTACCAAGCATGACATCCTTCCCCAGAGAATGGTCCCTTCTGACAACATGACCAAAGAAGGTGAGATGAAGTCTGGCCATTCTTGCTTTCAAGGAGCATTCTGAATGCACTTATTCCAGGACAGATTTTTTAGTTCTTTTAGCAGTCCATGGTACTTTCAGCATTCTTCACCAACACTATAACTCAAAAGCATCGACTCTTCTTCAGTCTTCCTTATTCATTGTCCAGCTCTCACATGCATATGAGGCAACTTAAAATACTATGGCTTGGGTTAGGCGCATCTTAGTCTTCAAGGAGATATCTTTGCTCTTCAGCACTTGAAAGAGGTCTTTTGCAGCAGATTTGCCCAATGCAATACGTCTTTTGATGTCTTCACTGCTGCTTCCATTGACATTGATTGTAGAATCAAGTAATATGAACTCTTTGACAACTTCAATCTTTTCTCCATCTATCGTGATGCTGCTTATTGGTCCAGTTGTGAGAATTTTTGTTTTCTTTATATTGAGGTGTAATCCATACTGCAGACTGTAATCTTTAATCTTCATTAGTAAGTGCTCTAAGTTATCCTCACTTTCAGCAAGCAACGTTGTGTCATCTGCTTATCGCAGGCTGTTAATAAGCCTTCCTCCAAACCTGATGCCACATTCTTCTTCATGTAGTCCAGCTTCTGGGATTATTTTCTCAGCATATGGGTTGAGTGAGTATGGTGAAAGGATACAACTCTGATTCACTCCCATCTTGATTTTGAACCATGCAGTATCCCCTTGTTCTGTTTGAAGGACAGCCTCCTGGTGTATGTACAGGTTCCTCATGAATACAATTAAGTGTTCTGGAATTCCTATTCTTCTCAATGTCATCCACAATTTGTTGTGATCCACACAATCAAATGCCTTTGCATATTCAGTAACACAAGTAAACATCTTTCTGGTATTCTTTGCTTTGAGCCAACTACTGATTTTAGAAAAACAACTACTGGTTTTCTAAAATATTGCTGGAGACTAAAAGACTAGCTAGCTAGCTAGGTAGACAGACAGAGAGATATATCTAATCTATTGGCATCTAGTTGATTCCTACTAATGGCGACCCCACGTGTTTCAAAATAGCACTGTGCTCCATAGGATTTTCAATGGTTGTAATGTTATGAAAGTGGAATACCAGGACATTCTTTCACAGCTGGGTGGATTCAGTTCAGAGTTGAGCACAAGCTATTCCTGCCACCCCAGACCCAAAAACCCATTGCCATCAAGTCCATTCTGACTCATGGTGACCCCATATGTTATACAGTAGAACTGCTCCAGAGAGTTTTCTTGGCTGGAAACTTTACGGAAGCAGACCACCAGGATGTTCTTCCGCAGTGTTGCTGGGTGGATTCAAACCGTCAACCTTTCAGTTAGTAGTTGAGTACAAACTGTACCACGCAAGGACCTCATTGGGGGGGGGGGAGAGAGAGAGAGAGAAAGAAAGAGAGTAATTTGAAGAATCGGCTCACATGATTGTGGAGGCTGGCAGCTCCAAAATCTGTTGGTTGGAGATAGGCTAGAAATTCCAGTCAACTTGTGTCCCAAATCAGGTAGTGAAGTAAAGAAAGGAATGGTGACTATTATAGTCTGCATGAAGAATTCTCCCTCAGAAACTTCCAATTTTGCTCTTAAGGCCTTCAACCTATTTAGTGAAGCCCACTCACATTATTGAGGGTAATCTGAATTACTTAAGACCAACTAGTTTAAATGCTAATCACATGTAACTACTTCACCAACATCTAGACTAGTCTTCGACACAACTGCAGGGCACCATAACCTAACCACATTGACACATAAAATTAGCCATCAAGACAGCTCTCCAGGCTTAAAATTGTACCACATACTCTCATGACCTTGATTGATGGCTTTTTTTTTTTTTTTTTTTAATGTGAATATTGCTAAGTGGTCATGTATATCAGCCATTCCCACAAGCAGAAATCACCAGAATCAGACAATCTCCTAAAACCCAAGCACACTTATCAAGAGAATAAGATTTAATGAGCTCAAAAGAAAACACCTGGGCCCATCCTGAACTCAAATCATGGTGGGCTCTGAATGCCAGACCAAGGGCGAGCTGGGGAAGTTGGAGAGGGTGAAAGGAAGCAGGAAGACCTCAAAATCACTCATCCTCTTCTTTGTGGTTTTATCAAAGTTTCTATCAACTCATGTAACTGCTGACGCTGAAAATCCTCTCCTGCTCGCCTCTGGCTCACTGTGAGGGATTCTTCATGAGGGAATCAGTATTCCAGGGATGTCCAACTTTACAAGGGGGTGCTGTTCCAAAGAATCCATTGTAAATTGGTTCTGACCGAGTTGAATATCTATTTTATAGTTTTCATAGCCTGCTGTGTAGCAGTCTTTTGGACAATAAATCATAACACTGAACATTTGTATTGTATGTAGCACATAAAACTAAAATAAGATGTAAAAAGAGAAAAGATGGTCATAAGTGCAGTTCATCATAACTTGAATACATCGTAAGTCGGGGACTACCTGTATTGCCAAGAGTCCTTCTAGACTTATTATTCCCTAATCCTGTGATGCTTCTAGTTCCCCAAAAGCCACACACTCTATCTTCAAGAGAAGCTCAGAGCATCCCAAAGAGGAGGCCTACTGACATGGTTAAGAATAAAAGAGAATCAGTAAGGATACAGGGTATCAGGCCACCAAAGAAGGAATGAAGCTTTTAATAGGGAAAGTAAAGGTATTATAGGTAATTTAGTGACAAGTACTTTTCATGTGTTATCTTACTTAATCCCCACAATAAACCTTCACTATCCCCACTCTGCCAGTTTGTTGTATTGTAGCATGCGGGTGGCTATGACACCAGAAACTATGCTGCCATATTTCAAATACCAGCAGGATCACCATGGTGAACAGGTTTCAGTAGGGCTTCCAGACTAAGAGTAGGATAAAAGGCTTGGTGATGTACTTCTGAAAATGAGCCAATGAAAACACATGGCTCGCAACAGAATGTTGTCTGATATAGTGCTGAAAGATGACCCTCCAAGGCTGGCAGGCACTCAAAATACACAGCAGCTGCACAATAGACTCGAGCAGACCAACCATCATGACGCTGGCACCGGACAAGGCAGCGTTTCGTTCTGTTGTCCATGGGGTCTTCACAAGTTGGAGCTGAGTTGACAGTAGCCAACAATAATGGAGTTGAGGAAACTGTCGCACCCAGGGATTAGCCTTGATCAAAGTCTTTCAGCCAGTTATGAGGAGGAGCTAGACACTCAATCACTGTCCTCCCTGGGAGTCAGCTGATTCTCTCTCTTCACTCTTCATTTCTATTAGCTTGAGGGTGACACTGGGTACCTCTGGATTAGGAAGCATCCAATCCAGAGGAAAGGGAGCAGGACTGAAGGGCTTAGATAGCTCAGTTCCAGGAATCGGGCAGAGGGCTATCTCCTTTGCTTCCAGTCATTACCTTTGGTAGCGGAAGTAACAAGAACAAGGGGCTAAACTCGCGCCGCCACTCCTCTCTCTCATACCCACCACGGTCCACTAGGTTCTTGCTGAGCCAGGGCAAAGCCTCAGAATTGGTCACCACTGTGCTGTAAGCAGCCCAAAACCACCAGGTGAGATTGGTAATCAAAATCAGCCCGTTTGGGAGTCCCTGGATGGGACAAATGGTTAAATGCCCAACTACTTGCCAAAAGGTCGGCAGTTGGAACCCAGCCAGGAGACGTCTTGGAAGAAGGGCCTGGTGACCTGCTTCTGAAAAATCCCAACCTGGGGAACCCGTGGAGCAGTGCTTATGTGGTATATATGAGCTTGCCAGGAGTTGGAATTGACATACGGGAAACAAAAACAACACCATCCCATACAACAAACCCACACACATGGAAAATGGAACCATTTTGCTCTCCCTGTCCTTACACTCAGCCTGTTTTATTTCAAGGCACCAGACTCATTATGACTCAGCATCACATATATGACAGCAGAACTGTCCAGTCAGGAAATAACGACAAAAGCAGCAGCAAAGCCCACTCCACTCCCCCTTTCCCTTGTACTTCTCCAGTCCTGAGAACACCCCTGGATAATGGTCAGGATCATTTTGTCAAAGATCACCCCATTTTGTTGCATGTGCCAATTCATAATAGAGGTGGGAGCAAACACCCATGTAAGGAGCAAAGTGTGAACAACTGTATCAAGAGAAGAACAAGCCTTTGACCTCAAGCTGGTGTTGGGCACTACTCCCACGCCTTGGTTGGCAGGGATTGGTGCATTTGGGAGAGCTTTTCCAGTTTTATTGCAGCCTCACAAAGCAGCCACACCATCCTATCACTAACCAGAAGCAGAATGTCTGGAACCCAACTACAAAGATGCTCCCAAATTTTCCAATGCCGTGTTCCTCTTTTTAAAGGATATTAAGCACAGTGCAACCAAACTTGGGGTTGCTTACCCCACCCCCATCCTTCCCCCTGGTCAGAGGTGTATCTAAGGTATGGCAGGTATGGCATGTGTCCTGGGCACCATTTGAGGGGTGCCAATGAGTGGTTTCCATGCTCCATGGCAGTTTCTATGGGCAACTGTGAAAGATCATTCAAAATTTGAAACTAGTCCCCAGGTACTATATTCATAGATATATGCCCTATGCCAGCCCTCTTACCACCTCAGCTCAAAGGAAAAGAAGTGAAGGGCCAAAGAATACCCTGCAGGAAGTGTTTGAATAACAAAAGGTTTGAAACTGATTTACAGAGTTTGCTGAAGTTCCTGAGAAATTATTCTAGCTCTTGAAAAAGAAATGTTTCAGAAGAATGTTGAGTTCAGGGAGAGAGAATTTAAGAGATGGAAAAGGGATTTGGCAACAAGCCTTGGTAACAACACCAGATTCAATGGGATTCTCTTTCTTCTTCAAGGAAAATGAAGTGTCATGGAAGCTGACAGTACTTTTTAGGTGGAGTGGACAAAGAAATTTGTGTTCATTGCTTTGCCTTTTGATTGTTCCCCCTCAAGGGAAGATGGAGGTTTTTTAAAAAAGTAGCTCAAACCAAACCAAACCCATTGCCATGAAGTCAATCCCAATTCACAGCAAACCACATAGGGTTTCCAAGGCTGTAAATATTTATAGAAGCAGACTGCTTCATCTTTCTCCCATGAAGGTTGGTGGGTTTGAACCACCAACCTTTTGGTTATCAGCCAAATGCCTTAGCCACTGTACCACCAGAACTCCTTAAAGTGGCTAGCCAGATATGTGCATAATAAACTCACTGCCATCAAGTGGATCCCAACTCATAGCTATCCCTGTTGGGTTTCCAAGTCTATAAATCTTTATGGAAAGAGATTGCCTCATCTTTCTTATGTGGAGCAGCTGATAAGTTTGAACCAATGATCTTTTAGTTAACAGCCAAATGCCTTAACCACTATACTACCAGAGCTCCTTTACATACATACATACACATACACACACACGTATAGATTTAATTCCAAACTCCCTTTCTCATATGAATCCAAAATGGTAACAATGGAGTTTTTAGGAAAAGAAATTTTCCACTATTAAAATATAATTTAGGAACTCTGGTAGTGTAGTGCCTAAGGCTGCTAATCAGAAGGCTAGTGGTTCAAAACCACAAACCACTCCTCAGAAGGAAGGTTGGGCAATCTACTTCCAAAGTGATACTGCCTCAAAAACCCAAGGAAGGGTCGCTAAGAGTTGGGTCTGACTCAACGGCACATAACAACAACCACTATGTATGTATGTATGTATATATATATATATACATACATATATATGTTGTTGAAAGGGGATAAAAGCTTTGAACCTGGACAGAAGAGCAGTCAGCCCCAGGGTTACAGGTGAGGAGAGACAACGCAGGGACGCCCAGAGCACCAGGCTGGAAGAGCAGGAGAAAGGGGATAAAACCCAGGAAGCCAAAGAGAAGAGCAATCAGCTGAAGGGATTAGGTGAGGAGGGAAAACTCAGGCCCACACAAAGAAGCAGGCCAGAAGAGCAGGAGAAATGGGATTAAAAGACAGGAAGCCAGAGAGAGGAACAGTCAGCCACAGGGA
>NW_006921688.1:3965173-3974476 GCF_000298275.1 Orycteropus afer afer | reverse complement strand
GGATTGATATGGTGGCTGCAATGATGGGCTCAAGTATAGCAGGGATTGTGGGGCTGGTGCGGGATCAGGCAGTGTTTCGTTCTGCTGTGCATGGGGTTGCTATGAGTTGGAAATGACTCGACAGCACTTAACAACAACAACAACAACAATTCTCTGCTTTTAGCCAAGATCCATCTGACATCAGCAATGATATCCCTCATTTCAAGTCCTCTTCTGAATCCAGTTTGAATTTCTGGCAGTTCTCTGTGTACTCTACAACTTTTTTTTTTGTTGTTGTTGTCATTTTCTTCATCAAAATTTTACTTGTGTTTGATATTATTGATATTTGAGAATTTCCTTATTCTGTTAGATCACCTTTCTTTGGAATGGGCACAAATGATGGATATTTTCCATATTTGGTTGGTCAGGTAGCTGTCTTCCAAATTTCTTGTCATAGACCAGTGAGCACTTCCAGCATTGCATCCATTTGCCAAAACATCTCACTTGGTATTCTGTCAATTCCTGGGTCCTTGTTTTTCACCAGTGCCTTCAGTGCAGCTTGGACATCTTCCTTCATTACTGTTGGTTCTTGGTCATATGTTACCTCCTGAAATGGTCGAATACTGACCAATACTATTTGTGACTATAACTTATATTCCTTCCATCTTCTTCTAATGCTTCCTGCATTGTTCAATATTTTGCTCATAGAATCCTTCAACATTGCAACTCAAGGCTTGAATTCTTGCTTCAGTTCTTTCAGCTTGAGAAATGCTGAGCATGTTCTTCCCTTTTGGTTTTCTAACTCCAGGTCTGCACATTTCATTACAATACTTTACTTTGTCTTCTCGAGCCACCATTTGAAATCTTCTGTTCAACTCTTTTACTTCATCATTTCTTCCATTCACTCTATCTACTCTATATTCAAGAGCATACAACCTGCTATAGACAGATGATAAACCTTGCTTGCTGAAAGTGAAGACAACTTGAAGAACTTACTGATGAAGGTGAAAGACTACAGTCTTCAGTATGGACTGCATTTCAACATAAAGAAAACAAAAATCCTCTCAATTGGACCAATAAGCAGCATCATGATAAATGGAGAAAAGATTGAAGTTGTCAAAAATTTCATTTTATTTGGACCCATAATCAACATTGATGGAAGTAGTAGTCAAGAAATCAGAAGACATATTGTACTGGGAAAATCTACTGCAAAAGACCTCTTTAAAGTGTTGAAGAGCAAAGATATCACTTTGAAGACTAAGGTGCAACTGACTTAAGCCATGGTATTTTCAATCACCTCATATGCATGTGGAAGCTGGACAATGAATAAGGAGGACTGAAGAAGAATCCATGCATTTGAATTGTGGTGTTAGCAAAGAATATGGAAAATACCACAGACTGCCAGAAGAACAAACAAATCTGTCTTGGAAGAAGTGCAGCTGGAGTGCTCCTAGGAGTAATAATGGCCAGACTTTCTCTCACCTACTTCAGTCATGTTGTCAGAAGGGACTGGTCCGTGGAGAAGAATATGAGCCAGATAAAGCAGGATATCATGATGGTAAAGGAGGGTCAGTGTAAAAGGGGCACATCCTCAATGACATGGATGGACACAGTGGCTGCAACAATGGGCTCAAGCATAGCAAGTATTGTGCAAATGGACCGGGTGGTGTTTTGTTCTGTTGTACATAGGTTCACTGAGTCGGAGCCGACTCAACAGCACTTAACAACAACAACAACACACTCAACAGCAAATTTCAGAGTATTTTCTGACATCCATTTTGGTCTTTGCTTTTTTTTTTTTTTTTTAATGATTTTTGCTTTCTTCATGTATTATGTCCTTGAAGTCCCACAATGCGTCTGATCTTCTGTCATTGTGTTCAAAGTGTCACGTCTATTCTTGAGACAGTCTGTAAATTCAGGTGGGATGTACTCAAGGTTATACTTATTTATTTCAATTTTCTTCAGCCTCAACTTGAACTTGCATATGAGCAGTTGATGGTCTGTGCTGCCATCAGCCCCTGCCATTGTTCTGACTGATGATATTGGCTTCTCCATCATCTCTTTCCATAGATGCAGTCAATCTTATTCCTTTGTATTCCATCCAGCGAGGGCCTGTGTACAGTCACTGTTTACATTGTTGAGAAAAAGGTTATGCAATAAATAAGTCATTGGTCTAGGAAAATTCTATCATCCAAATCTCTGATGTTGTTTCTATTACTTGGGCCATATTTTCCAACTAGTAATCCTTCTTCTTTGTTTCCAACTTTCATGTTCCAATAGCCAGTAATTATCAATGCATCTTGATTGCATGTTTGATCAATTTCAGACTGCAGAAGTCGGTAAAAATCTTCAATGTCTTCATCTTTGGCATTAGTTTTTGGTGCCTAAATTTGAATAATAGTTATATTAACTGGTCTTCCTTGCCGGCACGTAGATATTATCCTATAACTGACAGCATTTCAGGATAGATCTTGAAGTATTGTTTTTGGTAATGAATGCAATGCTGTTCCTCATGAATTTGTCATTCTGGGCATAATAGGCCTTATGATTAAAGATCTTTATTAGTAAAGATTAAAAACCAAAAGCCAAACCCATTACATCAAGTCTATTCCAACTCATAGCAATTCTATAAGACAGAGTAGAACTGCCCCTTAGGTTTTCCAAGGCTGTAATCTTTACAGAAGAGACTGCCACATCTTTGTCCCATGAGTGGTTGGTGGGTTGTTGTTGTTGTTGTTATGTGCCGTCAAGTCGGCCCCGACTCATAGCGACCCCTCCTTGGGTTTCCGAGGCAGTATCACTACGGAAGTAGGATTGCCCAACCTTCCTTCTGAGGAGTGGCTGGTGGGTTTGAACCGCCAGCCTTCTGGTTAGCAGTCAAGTGCTTTAGCCACTATGCTACCAGAGCTCCTGTTGGTGGGTTAGCAGTGTAGAACTTAACCACTGTGCCACCAGGGGGCCTCCCATAAAGATTACAGCCTCTGTCCTATAGGGGCAGTATGAGTCAGAATTAACTCAATGGCAATGTGTGTGGGTTTTTAGTAGGATTTAGGCTCAGAGAGGGAAGGTTTTAGGAGGTTTCTCCAGGCAACAAATAGTTATCTTGGTTTCTGAGCTTCCCGGTCACAAGAGAGAAATACCCACATTAGCAATCATATGACCGGGTTCCTGTGACTTTTGACCAGACCATTTTATTTACGAGACCAGAGATTCCCATGGTGCATCCAGACCCAGTCCTCAGGGTGAGTCTGGAGCTTCTGTACCTTGCTAGCCTATTGCCTCTGAGTGGCCACACCTCTTCACCTCCTGCCCCAGTGTGTGGTTCAAATATGGTCATGTTGTCTGTGTACCATGACAGCAAGAGGATGGGAAGCACAAAATTGGATGGTGTTCTCTCAAGTTAAGTTGAACCGTCTATCTCCAGTCTCTTCTGAAAAAGCCTAGATTTCATAGGCGTCTGGCACACAGTCAGCTTTCAGTAATGCCCACTTTGTTTCCATGTTGCAGTTTCTCTGGGCCACGAGCAGAACCTGGGGTATGAGCAGAAGAGAGAAAGAACAAAGAATGGGGTGTTAGAGCCCCATTTAAGCTCCTTAAGATAGCAGGCAGTGCAAAATGGATCCAGAACCCATTTCCTGAACCACTGGCAAGAGGAGCAGTTCCCAGGGGAAGCTCCAGGTTGGGCCAATAATAGCCTGAGTCCAGTGGAGTTTGAATGGTGCTAAGATGGCCAGATGGAACACAATGAGTAGAAATAGCCAGCAGCTCATCAGCCACACAAAGCAAATGGCCCCATCTAGGATGTTGTCGTTGTTGTTACGTGCCGTTGAGTTGGATCCGACTCATAGTGACCCCTCCTTGGGTTTCCGAGGTGGTATCACTATGGAAGTCGAGTGCCCAACCTTCCTTCCGAGGAGTGGCTGGTGGGTTTGAACCACCAGCCTTCTGGTTAGCAGTCAAGTGCCTTAGGCACTACACCACCAGAGTATATGGTAATCTGGAGGCCCGGGACAGCATTAAATACCCTCACTACAAGGCAAATGATTTACTTCTTGATAAGATCAACACTTTTGCTTGGAAATTCTTCCAGACCCTTGAACATGACCACCTGAGTAGCATAAGTTTGGATCATACGGTGATATTTCAATATTGCTCTTTTTTTAACTTTATATTTCTTACTGTGCTATTTAACTTTGTTGCTAGTTGCCGTTGAGTTGACTCTGACTCATGGCTCCCGCGTGTGTGGAGTAGAACTGCTCCCTAGGGTTTTCAAGGCCATGATCTTTCAAAAGCTCATCACCTGGCCTGCTCTGAGAGGCCTCTGCTAGGTTCAAATCTCTAACCTTTTGGCTCGGAATTGAGCACTTTTTCACTTGTGCCACTGTGAAAAGGTTAAATATCAGAAGTGCCTCAGAAGCAAGCCCTGGTGGTCTCCTCTTGAAAAGTCAGCTGTTGAAAATTCTGTGGAGCACAGTTCTACCCTGACACACATGGGATCGCCATGAGTTGGAATGGGATCCACTCAGTAGCAGTGGGTTCTTCTGTTCCTTGAGTGCATTAACACATTGGGCTTATCAGGCCATCACCAATAAATTTCATTTGCCTGAATCAGTCATCCAGGCTTGATCACACCTAGGAACACCTAGTATCGCTGGCTTCCTGATATAATCTAATTTTAAACATATTATTACCACTCTGAATGTAGCAACACACTCAATTTTTCTTCTGCTGTGTCCTGGCTGAATTCTATTGGCCTCCCTGGAACTGAGCTCCAGAAGGGTAGTGGAAAATTTGGGGTCACCCTACCTGGATGCTTAACCCAGCTCCACTGCTAACAGCTGGGAGACGACCAAGGAACTAAACGGCTCTGAGCTTGAGGTGCCTGTCTGTCAAAAGAGAACAATAACCCTGTCTTCATGCGGTTGTGCTGAGAAATGCCTGGAAAACGCTTAGCATAGTGCCAAGTGTGTTGTAAGCAAAGAGCTAATGTGTGTTACTCTCCCCTGCCTTGGCCACACCCCTCTCTCTGCTGGCTGGTCATGCTAAGTTGATTTGAGCTTTTCCTACTCTTTTCAATCTGACGCCGATCACGAATTACTGTGACAGCTTCTGTATGTAGGCTCTGGTTGTGCCACTGCCTGTGTTTGATTTCTCATGCTGAGTGACTGAGTTTGATGCCCATCCTATGTGTTCCCTGACTTCGTGGAGCTGTCCCAGTCCAGCTCTCATGGAGTGATCTGTTATTGGTCCGCATCCCACATTATTATGAGAGGCTCCTGAGCTTAGGGTTCTGTGTATTCGCCGCTCTGTACTCAGCCCCTAGAACAGTTCTTGGTCCGTAGTAGATGTCAGAAATTTGTGGAATAAATGAGTGAATGAATGAACTCCTTGAACATTATGTATATATTTCTAGCACAGAAAGGTGCCAGGACAGTGCTTTGTACAGGCAAATGCTCACTGTGTTTGAATAAAAAATATTTCAGTCCTAATCTCCCAGCTGCCTAAGGCATTTGACTGCTAACCAGAAGGCTGGCGGTTCAAACCCACCAGCCACTCCTCAGAAGGAAGGTTGGGCAATCTACTTCCGTAGTGATACTGCCTCGGAAACCCAGGAGGGGTCGCATCCGACCTGACGGCAGTGAGTTTGGTTTTTTTCTTGTTTTTTGAATCCCCCAGCTTTCAGTGTTGTCGGCTGCTGTTGAGTCAGCCCCTGACTCACAGAGCCCCGACGCACACTGGGACAAAATGCCGCCCACCCCTGGGTCATTCCCACGATCGTTTTGGAACCGGACCTTTGTGTCCCATGGGGTTTTCAGTGGCTGATGTAATTTGCCAGGCCTCTCTTCCTGGTCTGCCAGAGTCTGGGAGCTCTGCTGAAACCTGTTCAGCATCATAGCAACATGTAAGCCTCCGCTGACAGATGGGCACCGGCTGGGAACTGAACCTGGATCTCCTGCATGAAAGGTGAGAATTTACCACTGAACCACCACTGCCTGCGGCCAGCTTTGGGTAAACCTCTCTGATTGCTCTCGGATATGTATTTCTTCCTTCTTTTCAGTGTTTTGTAGCCATGGCAGCACAGAAGCCCTGAGAGCTATACAACCTTGTATTGGTGTTTTTTTGTTTTTTTTTTTTAAAAAGCTCTGTTCTCTCCCAAACCTTCTCCCTCCTTGCCTACTCAAAGGAGGACAACTGAAATGCCTATCAAAATGTAACTGACCTGTCTCTGAAAACAGCAGCTTGCCCAGGCTCATCAAGTTGAGCATAGCTAGGCACACTTAAGAGATTACTGTGGAACCTTGCAATTACATCTTTTAACAATGAAAACATCAAAAACTGACATTACCAGGTGCTTACCATGTGCCAGGCATTGTAAGCATTTCACTCATTAAATCTTCACAACATTATGAGATAAGAGGGCTTGCGATGAGTTGGATCTGACTCGACCGCAGTGAGTTTGGTTTTAGTTTGTTTTTGTACCCACCGGAAACTGAGATGCCAAGAGGTTAAGAAAGTTGCCAAAGGTTACCAACAACTGGTGACACTGGGAGTTGAAGTAAGGCAACTTGAGCCAGAACTGGAACTCTTAACCGCTGGGATCTATGCAATTTTTTAAAAATTGTTAGTAGTGGTAGTAGGAGGAGTCCTCGGATGGCACCAACAGCTAAGTTCATGACTACTAACTGAAAAACTGGCCACTCGAACCCACCCCGACGGCGCCTTGGAAGAAAGGGCTGGCAACCTGCTTCTGAAAGGCCACAGCTCTGAAAACCCTGTGGAGTGCAATTCTGCTCTATCCTCCATGGGGTTGCCATGAGTACGGATGGACTCCAATGGCAACTTTAACCGTAAGTATTAGTAGTGGGAGTATTCATTGTAGTAGTATTTTGGCAAAAGAGAAAAAAAAAAAATTGGTGACATTAAGCCAAACCAAAGAACTCCTACTCCTTTATCGAATGAAACTATTAAAAGTACAATTTCTTATTCATGTCACTCTGTTAATTAGATCTCAAAAGAATCTCAGAGTAAGGGTCCGCATTAACTTGCCTCGTCCTACTATGGCCCGTTGATGTTGTTAGATGCCACTGAGCCGGTTCTGACTCATGGTGACCCCTAGTCAATATTTCTCTATTTTGTTTAGAAGAAAATGCCACCCGGCACCCACCTTCCCTTTTCTGCATATTTTGTGGAACATGTGGTGCTTGCAGAGAGATCGGACACAGGCCCATGCTGAGCCTGTGTTGCTGTGTGTGCACGGTTGCAGTTGGGCCAGGCTTGAAAACAACTACACCATAGTAACAATCCATCATTTTGTCCATCTGCTGCCCAAGAGAGATCTTAAAATAGTTTCAATTCACCTTTAAAATCCACTGCTCTGTGAAGGGCTTGTAACACTTGGCCGTCCTGGAAGGCTGCCTGAGAAGCAGGGCTGCTCCCGGGACTACTGGTGTCCAGCTGTAAGCCTCCTCGCAGGGAAACAAGCCATCCATTCATTGGGCTGTTGTGAAATTTTCCTTCCTCACCAGCCTTCGAGCCAAGGAGAATACCTGGAGAATGGCATTCTGGATTTTTGTTCTTCTCAACACAGGGCTGGGGTTTATTTGTTAATTGCCTGCTCTTTCTTCTCCTGTTAAGCCTCCTCTGCCTCACCTCCCCAGCCTTACAACTTTCTTCTTCGCATTTTTCTTTCTTCAGCCCTAAAGCTACGGGATTTGGTTTAATGCTTACAGTGTAGGGTTTTACATCAATTAGTGGGGTGGCCATTTATAATTTATCACCCAAGTGGGGTGACCTTTTATAATTTATTACCAGAACACTTTTGAGAGTGAAAAGAGGTGTTATTAATACTGGGGGCAGGCGTAAACTGGGACCTTCTATGGAAAACCCAGACATATAGTCACTTCTGGTTTAGGCCTGGCTCCATTCTGCGGGACCAAAACAAACAAACAAACAAAAACCCAGACCACTTCCTGCCGAGTGGCTTCTGACTCGTGTGCAGGCTGGAACTGTGACCTTGTAGGAGGAGGTCAGGAGTCCTTTCTTTGGAGGAGCCTCTGGTTGGGTTTGAACTATCAACTTCTCAGCTAGTAGCTGGGCAATTAACCATTTGTGCTATCCAGGCACTCCTTGTAGCACCAAAAGATCACACAAATACTCAGCACGCACAGGCTGGAGAGAACATCACATTTGTTGTCCTTTGCTCCTAGGGCTTTCACAGAACAACATGGTCAATGGAGATCAAAACAGGACACAAACTTCTCCTTTTGTTAGTGCATCTTTGGTCCAGCAGGATTCCTTTTGTGATACATATCTACCTACACCTATATCCATATCCATATCTATAACTATATTTCTATCTATATCATCTGTCTGTATATATCGCCATAGCTCTTGAGTTGATTCTGACTCATAGTGACTCTAAAGGACAGAGTAAAACTGTCCCATAGGGTTTCCAAGGCTATAATCTTTACAGAAGTTGACTGTCACATCTTTCCTCCATCTAGTGGTTGGTGGATTCAAATGGCTAACCTTTAGACTTTAGGGTGCTTAACCATTGTGCCAACAGGGCACAGGTTTCCATATATATATATATATATATATACACACACACACATGTATAAACCCACTGCTATCAAATCTATTCTGACTCATAGTGACCCTATAGGACAGAGTAGAACTGCCCCATAGGGTTTCCAAGGCTATAAATCTTTACAGAAGCAGACAGCCTCAGCTTTCTTCCCTAGAGTGGCTGGTGGGTTCATACCTTCAAACCACCAGCCTTTTGGTTAGCAGCCAAATGCCTTAACCACTGTGACACCAAAGCTCCATGTTGTTGTTGTTGTTATGTGCCATCGAGTCAGACCCGACTCATAGTGACCCCTCCTTGGGTTTCCAAGGCAGTTTCACTACGGAAGTAGACTGCCCCATCTTCCTTCCGAGGAGTGGCTGGTGGGTTTGAACCACCAGCTTTCTGGTTAGCAGTCAAGTGCTTTAGGCACTATGCTAACAGAGCTCCCAAAGCTCCATACATATATGTATATGTGTGTGTGTGTGTGTGTGTGTATGAAGGAGCTCTGGTAGTGTAGAGCCTAAGGCATTTGACTGCTTACCAGAAGGCTGGTGGTTCAAATCTACCAGGCACTCCTTGGAAGGAAGGTTGGGCAATCTACTTGTGTAGCGATACCAAGAGGGTATCCCAAGGAAACCCAAGGAGGGGTTGCTATGCATCGGATCTGACTCAACACCAGTGAGTTTGGTTCAAACTCAATAATATTTGATTATATATATTTGACCATATATTTATAATATATATTATCAAAAATA
>NW_006921688.1:3963148-3964829 GCF_000298275.1 Orycteropus afer afer | reverse complement strand
ATATTTGACTATATAGTCAAATTCTCAATATCCAAGTAGCTAAGCCTAACTAGTTTCTAGTTTGAATTTGAAAATTACATTGCAAAATTTCAATCTCGTGTGTGTGTGTGTGTGTGTGTGTGTATACACTCCTTGGAAGGAAGATGGGGCAATCTACATCTGCAGTGATACTGCCTCGGAAACCCAAGGAGGGGTTGCTATGTGTTGGGTCCGACTCAACGGCACATAACAACAACAACAACAACATATATATTTCTATTTTAAGTCCCATTCAGGCTGTGAAATCTAGTCTAAAACAACCTTATAATTATGTTTCTTAGGAATTCTTTAGGGGATGATGCTGTCAGATCCAGAATATCTTATATGTGTAAAGAGTTTTGCATATTTGAATACATTCTCGTTTGATACTTACACCAGAGCAATGAGTAGGTGGCAGAGTTGAATCCTTTTTTGAACATAGGACATGCCACTTGAGGTGGAATCCCATTAAAGGCACAGGGCATCCATACCATCAGACAAAGTCTAACTGATGAGTCTTTTACTTTTGGTTGAAGTATTAACATATAAACAAATTACTCTAAAAGCTACCATTTGTTGTTTGTTTCTCCTTTTGGTGCTGAGTAAATCCAGAAGGTTAGTGGTTCAAACCCACCCAGAGAAGCCTTGGAAGAAAGGCCCGATGTCTGTTTCTGAAAGGTCCCAGCCTTGAACACCCCATGGAGCACACTTCTACTCGGACACATGTGGGGTTGCCGTGTTTGGAATTGACTTGACGACAATTGGTTTGACTTTTGTTTTTTACAATCATGCTGCAATGAGTGACTAACAGTTTTGATTGCAACTAATAGCCAGCCCCCATCCTTGCCAGCAGTTGCCACCTCACACTGCGATACTAGAAATGCTAGCTTTCCAGCTTCTCTTGCAGCAAAGACATGAGCATTTAACCAAATCTTGGTAAATTAAACCAGAAAGTCTTCCTTGGGGCTTCTGGAAAAGGTCTTCGTCCTGACAAAAAGAGTCAGGCAAATGAGTGTCTCCTCCTCTGGGATCCAGGCTCCTCTGGGATCTAGGCTGGGGCTGCAGCCATTCTCTTGCAAACAAGAAGGGATAGGCCTGAGAATTAATGGCAGCACACTGCAGGAGGCAGAGCAGAAGCCCAGACATCACCCGGGTCATTTTCCACCCCATGAGACCAAGCATTGGAAATACCTATTTCTAGGCTTCTTGTTACATGAAAACAATTAACATCTTTAGTGTTTAGACTTTAGCTGGCTAGCTGGCTGTTACTTGAAGCTGCAAGCATCCTCAGTGATTCACCATTTAAATGGTGCTGCCACAGTTCACTATCAAACTTAGCATACCCTCTTTGTAGCAAACATTTATAGCATCTCTTTTATTCTCCTGAAGTCAAATATCTAGAAAATGAAACTTATCTATAATGATGCTTTTGAAGACTCAATAGAATGACCTTTTTGTAATATACAAGAGAAATATTTAAAAAATAATTTTAAAGAATATGCACTTAAACATGTAAATGCTTCAGCACCAGGGATGTTGTTGTTGTTGTTGTTAGGTGCCGTCGAGTTGTTTCCGACTCATAGCGACCCCATGCACAGCAGAACGAAACACTGCCCGATCCCGTGCCAGCCCCACAATCCCTGCTATACTTGAGCCCATCATC
>NW_006921688.1:3955727-3962533 GCF_000298275.1 Orycteropus afer afer | reverse complement strand
ATCTTCCTTCTGAGGAGTGGCTGGTGGGTTTGAACCACCAGCCTTCTGGTCAACAGTCAAATGCCTTAGGCACTACACCACCAGAGCTCCCCTCTCCTTGACAGGGATTGTAAATTTGAAAAGAGGCTTTGATTCTGTAGGAAGGGGCTGTGGGGTTGGGAGAGAGAGAGATGCCAGGCATACCTAGAAGAAGAATCTTGGAAGTGGTGAAAAAATATCAAAATTTTCACCACATATTACTAAGTGAGGACAAGTAAGCTCATGGGTACATTGCTTATTGGATTCTGACACTGTTCAGAACAACTACGCTAGAAGATGTGATAAGGCAGTCAAAGCTTGCACGTGTATGCAGAATTGCCATGATGTAAGTAATCACTCTCACATGCTGTTGGTGCAGGTCTGTTATACTGGTAATTCACGTAACATAAGAGTTGTAAATGGTATTGTGATTTTCTGATGGGTAAACAACTCTGGGTAAAATTCCAACAATGTACAAATCTTGCATTGACTTATGTTGCATTCCCAGGAAATTCAGTGGACATTGTTGTTGTTATGTGCCGTCAAGTTGGCCTCGACTCATAGCGACCCTATGTACAACAGAACGAAACACTGCCCAGTCCTGTGCCAGACTCATCATCCCTACTATATCTGAGCCCATTGCTGCAGCCACTGTCAATCCATCTTGTTGAGGGCCTTCCCCTCTTTCATTGATCCTCTACTTTATCAAGCATGACATCCTTCTCTAGGGAATGGTCCTTTCTGACAACATGACCAAAGTAGGTGAGACGAAGTCTGGCCATTCTCTCTTCTAAGGAGCATTCCAGCTGCACCTTCTTCCAGGACAGATTTGTTAGTTCTTTTAGCAATCCACTGTACTTTCAACATTCTTCACCAACACTACAACTCAAAAGCGTTGACTCTTCTTTGGTCTTCCTTATTCATTGTCCAGCTCTCACATGCATATGAGGCCATTGAAAATATCATGGCTTGGGTCAGGCGCATCTTAATCTTCAAGGAGATATCTTTGCTCTACAGCATTTGAAAGAGGTCTTTTGCAACAGATTTGCTCAAGGCAATATGTCTATTGATGTCTTCACTGCCGCTTCCATTGACGTTGATTGTGGAATCAAGTAATATGAGGCCTTTGACAACTTCAAACTTTTCTCCATCTATCGCGATGTTGCTTATTGGTCCAGCTGTGAGGATTTTTTTTTCTTTATATTGAAGTGTAATCCAAACTGTAGACTGTAGTCTTTAATCTTCATCAGTAAGTACTCCAAGTCATCCTCATTTTCATGAAGCAAAGTTGTGTCATCTGCGTATCTTGTTAATGAGACTTCCTCCAAACCTGATGCCATGTTCTTCTTCGTATAGTCCAGCTTCTTGGATTATTTGCTCAGCATATGGATTGAGTGAGTATGGTGAAAGGATACAACCCTGATGCACTCCCTTTTTGAGTTTAAACCATGCAGTGTCCCCTTGTTCTGTTTGAACAACAGCCTCTTGGTCTATGTACAAGTTCCTCATGCATACATTTAAGTGTTCTGGGATTCCCATTCTTCTCAATGTTATCCATAATTTGTTATGATCTACACAATTGAATGCCTTTGCATAGTCAATAAAACATAAGTAAACATCTTTCTGGTATTCTTTGCTTTGAGCCAAGATCCATCTGACATCAACTATGATATCCCTCGCTCCATGTCCCCTTCTGAATCCAATTTGCATTTCTGGAATTATCTATCAATATACTGCTGCAACTGTTTTTGAATAATCTTCAGTAAGATTTTACTTGCGTGTGTACAGTGTACATTAAAACCATGCAAAAAATTACTTTGTGATTAGGAGTAAAACAGAGTTAGGATCCAGGATCCCACAATTATAAGCATGTTTTCACCTCCATGAGTGTCTGGTGGGACATTTGGAAGGTTATAGTGTGCCAGCCGGCACATTACAAAATGACTGGTGTCTTACCCCATAAAGGCTCTGTTGGTGGTGGTGTTGTTAGGTGCCATTGAGTCAGTTATGACTCAGTGATCTCATTGTACAGAAAGACACGCTGCCCAGTCCTGCGGCACCCTCACAATCCTTGCTATGCTTGAGTCCACTGTTGAAGTCACTGCGTTAGTCCATCTCATTGAAGATCTTCCCTCCTTTGCAAACCCTCTACTTTACCAAGCATGATATTCTTCTCCAAGGACTGGTCCCTCCTGATAACATTCCAAAGTCTATATAAGATTAAGTCTTGCCATGCTCACTTTCAAAATGCTGACGATGACCCCTAATTACTATGTCAACTAAAATATGTCCCCGTAAGTTTTCAAAGCATCCCCTGAGAGCTGTCCTGCATACCTACACCTCACCACAGAGCTCATCACACTGAGGCCCAGCTGCTCTGGTGCAGGTACCCTGCGTCACTCTGCCTGCATGGGTGTGGGGAGCACCCCTCATTTCTGAGTCTCTAAGTCATAGGAAGGCTCCCATTTTATTGGGGGAGAGTGTTGGACAGAGGGAGGGACAGCACAGGAGCTAATGATGGGCACATACAACAGGTACACCTGCTGGCTCTCAAGGGTCAACGGTTCACCTTTCCCTGGTTCTTGTGTGTTTTCTTTCACTGAGCGTTGGCTGAACCTCACAATGTGCAAGGAGCTGTGCTTACTGTTGGTGGATGCAACGTTGACTAAGATTCCCTTCCTGTCCTGAGGGAAAGAGAAGCCTAAAATATCTGAAACAAACCCACTACCATCATGTTGATTCCAACTCATAGTGACTCCACTGTCACAGTGGTTAACCCAAAGGTCAGCAACCCACCAGCCACTCCATGGGAGAAAGATGAGTCAGTCAGCTTCTATAAAGACTTAAAGCCTTGGAAACCCTATGGGGTAGTTCTACTCTATCTTACAGAGTTACTATGAGTTGCTATGAAGTATAAATACAGAGGTGGAGAAAAGTATCTAGTTAAGATGGAGCAGAGATTCTCAGCCTGTGATCCCAGGAATATACTTCAACGGGTCCTTCAATCCCTTGAAGTTGTCAGCAAGACTCTTTTCTCTCTCTCTCTCTCTGTGTGTGTGTGTGTGTGTATGTGTCTGTGGATATATATTTTTTTCTGGGTAAGGGAGTATATATATTTAATCAGATTCTCAAAGGGTACTATAAAGGTTACAGACCACTGACCTTGGAATTATGGACTATGTGCAGGGCAAGTCTTGGAAGTGGGCAATCCTCTAATGGATTTTCAGAAGTTGTCCTCTGCCCCCTCTCTCTTACTTCTTACTCAAGTACTTCTTTCCCTAAAATTCTACCATTGGAGATTCATTTCTGATGAGCTGGAGAGGTTGCATGGGTCTCTGCGGGCATCATCTTCCCAACAACACTCGGGAACTAGGTTTTGAACATCTGCTGTGTGCCAGGCACTGAACAAAGACAAGGGGCCTAACAGTGAACAAAACAGCCCACAGTCTAGAGGAGGATGTGGCCTAGGAAAGGTGTTCTGGGACAGGGGAGGAACAGGATCTTCTGGGAACACAGAGGGGTAATCTAACTCCCTCCAGAGCAATAGAGTTGTCAGGAGGTAATAGTGAGCCACCCTGGGGCATCACCCCATGCAGATGCCCTGACCAACAAGGACTCTGCTGTGGCCTGTGAACATGGAGAGGGCTGTGAGTGAGGGGGTGGGAAGCCTCCACCCACCTCAGGACTAAGCTATCTCACCATTTTGCTTGGGTCAGCCTCTGGGTGAGCTGGCCAGACCTTATAGAGTGGCTCTGATAACAAGACCTACATTTGGGTGCATACTTAACATTCCATCTTCCAGGAGCTACCATTATTTATTGTAAGAGTGTATTTGGGAAGTGGACTGTGGACTCTCTGGGGTAAGGGAAGGAGGGGGAGGGTGGTTTATAACAGGGAAACTATGTGCTGACTATCACCATGCAGAAAAGCAGTGTGGTTTCTATGGGGTTCATTCTTGAATGAGTACACGTTGGTTTCCCCCTGGAACAAGGCCTTTGCTGAAAAAGAAAACATCCCCTGGCCCTGAAAATGCACAGGCTCTTCAGAGCAAGTCTCTCACGGAGGGGTCACTTGTCCTAAGGCCATCTCATCTTTGGAAACCCCAAAGCAGCAGAGCACCGATCTTTTTATGACTTCCCCTGCTTTACAGAGACATTTACAGAAAGGAGCAGGAATAATTGCCAATTCAGTAGGCTTCTCACTCTTTTGTGCATGTTAAAGGCATTTGCTGTTTGGGATTTGGAAGGAACTCCTGAGAATGCTGGGCCCTCGCTGAGTTGGCTGGAAGCAGGCTCATTGTTTGCAGAGAGAGCTGGTTTCCATGGTTTTGGACTACAGACAGCTGCATTTTTTTTTTTTTTTTTTCTTCTAAAGAGTAGTTTCTACTTGCACTTGAATCTACTAAATAGCCAAGGTAGTCAGTTTTCCAACAGTGAAAGGACTTTAAATTATTTGAAAACACCCTAGTATTGTTATCATTCACTACCAACTGTCCATGTTTTTTAGTTATTAAAAGGCACACATTTCTTTCATTAGATAGGCCCTGGTTGGCCCAAATTCTGTTTCATTGAGAGCAGCCAATCATGTTTCAGGCTCAAGGTCTTGGCCTTACAAGTAAACCCAGTCCTCTTCTGTAAACTGCAGGGGACTCAGAACACAGGCTGGGCCAGGAGCTGGGTAGGGCCTGCAGGATGCCAGGCCTGGAGAGTAGCTACAGGAACAGCCAGCTCACCCAAGGCAGAGACCATCATAGCTGGACGAGGCCTTGTGGCTTCTCTCCTCCTCTGATGCTCCACCCTCGAAGGAACCATATGGCACGCTGCAGAAGAACCAACAAGTGCTTCTTGAAGTTCCTTCACTAAAACAGGACACAGGACAAGCTTTTGCTTCTTTCTTTCTTTTACTGCATTTGTTGTTGCTGTTGTTATGTGCCATCAAGTTGGACCCAACTCATAGCAACCCCTCCTTGGGTTTCCGAGGCGGTATCACTATGGAAGTAGATTGCCCAATCTTCTTTCCGAGGAGTGGCTGGTGGGTTTGAACCGCCAGCCTTCTGGTAGGCAGTCAGATGCCTCAGGGCCTATGCTACCGAAGCTCCCTTACTGCATATAAGGAAGAAAAACAAATGTGTGAAAAAATAATTGCTTTCGAGGGACACTGGCTCAGAATTCAGAAGAATCAGGAAATGAATTTAGCCATCTTCTGTGGTTTGTAGTTCACCTCATATGCATATAAGTAGTAAGGAGCTCTGGTAGTGCAGTGCCCAAGGCATTTGACTGCTAACTAGAAGGTTGGTGGTTCAAAGGCATTTGACTGCTAACTAGAAGGTTGATGGTTCAAACCACCAGCCACTTCGTGGAAAGAAGATGGGGCAATCTACTTCCGTAAAGATTTTTACCACCTTGGAAACCCAAGGGGTGTCACTATGAGTTGGAATCAACTTGATGGCAATGGGTTTTTTTTTTTTTTGCTGTTGTTTTTTCCTGGTTCATAGTACAATCTAAGCAGTCTATGTTGTTGTTTGTACCTGCCACTGAGTCAGTTCTTGGCTCACGGCAACCCCATCCACAACTGAATGAAACGCTACCTGGTCCTGCCCCAGCCCTGTGATGAGTTGAGGGTCAGATTGTTGTGATGAAAGGCTGATTTGTGTAAGTAGATCCCAGCTCTTTCTTCTTAACCCATCCGAGTCTGGAAGAGCTGCTGAAACTTGCCCAGCATCATTGCAAAACATGAGCCTCCACTGACAGAGGGGTGGGGGCAGCACATGAGGTGCCTCAGACCCAGGCCTCCCACATGGAAGGCGAGGGTTCCACCATTGAACCACTGCTGCCCCCACGAACCCCTGACTGTGGAGTCAGTTCTGACTCATAGTGCCCTCATGTGTTGCAACCGTGACTCCATAACATTTTCAAGCCTGTGGCCTTTTGGAAACAGATCACCAGGCCTATCTTCTGAGATGCTTCTGGGTGGCTTCAAATCACAAACTTTTCAGTTAGTAGCTGAGGGCTTAATTGCACCACTCAGGGACTCCAAGCAATACATAGTGCCCTCATGTCTGGAGCAGTGGGCTCAGTTCAGTGGCACTGAATAGCGTGAAAGTCTAGGTCTCACCACACAATTCCAGTCAACGATACCTATAGCCCCTACCACCCTTCAGCAAACACCTATGCTCAAAACCAGGAACACCATGGCTGCTACTAACACCTCTAATATTACTACAACATTTTCTATAGGACGTTATGGTCTCTTCTCCTTTTCCCGAACTTAACGGCAGTTGTCCTGGGTAGACTGTGACTCATCTCTCGTTTTGTTGGCTTGACTGTCACTTGTCACCCCTCTATTATTATCTGATTTTTCTTCTGTTAGATCTTGCCTTCCCAACTACAATGTTAGTGTTTTGGGACCAGAGAATATTGAATCTTTTAATTTCTCCATGTATTGTTTCTCCACAGAAAGTGGATTTCTGGGTCTCATGCGGGAAAGCAACTGGATCAGTGTCAGATTTTCCTTCCAAAGGAATTTTACACAGATTAAACTGGATGCCCACCTCTTCTCTAAGCCCTGTGACTGCTGTTGGTTACGGGTTTCGTGAGGGTTTCTTAAACAGAAACTTACTATCAATATATATAAATGGCAGAAGGGAATCTATTGGGTTGTTGTTGTTGTTGTTAAGTGCCGTCGAGTCGTTTCCAACTCATAGCGACCCCATGCACAGCAGAACGAAACACTGCCCGATCCCGCGCCAGCCCCACAATCCATGCTATACTCGAGCCCATCATCGCAGC